>NW_027462796.1:0-28545 GCF_050947455.1 Rhinoderma darwinii
CCTCAGAAACAGTGGGAAACAGTGCTTCTATACTAATTGCCAGGCGCTGAGACGAATGCCGCCAAGATCGAGCGTCTATGACTTACGGTTCAAGAATTAGCCTCAGAAACAGTGGTTCTGAACATGCTGCCAATAGCTCGCCTGGGAAACATCCAGAGAAGTCCAAGATAGTGTTTTTTAGACTGGCTGCCACGAGCTGAAACGAATACAGCCAAGAGCGAGCGTCTGTGACTTACGGTTCAAGAGTTATTCACAGAAACATGGTTCTGAACTTTGCTGCCAGCCGCGAAAGCGAAAATAACCAAGATCGAGCGTCTAGGATTTACTTGTCAATAGCTCGCCTGGGAAACATCCAGAGAAGTCAAAGACAGTGCTTCTATACTAATTGCCAGGCGCTGAGACGAATGCCGCCAAGATCTAGCGTCTATGACTTACGGTTCAAGAATTAGCCTCAGAAACAGTGGGAAACAGTGCTTCTATACTAATTGCCAGGCGCTGAGACGAATGCCGCCAAGATCGAGCGTCTATGACTTACGGTTCAAGAATTAGCCTCAGAAACAGTGGTTCTGAACATGCTGCCAATAGCTCGCCTGGGAAACATCCAGAGAAGTCCAAGATAGTGTTTTTTAGACTGGCTGCCACGAGCTGAAACGAATGCAGCCAAGAGCGAGCGTCTGTGACTTACGGTTCAAGAGTTATTCACAGAAACATGGTTCTGAACTTTGCTGCCAGCCGCGAAAGCGAAAATAACCAAGATCGAGCGTCTAGGATTTACTTGTCAATAGCTCGCCTGGGAAACATCCAGAGAAGTCAAAGACAGTGCTTCTATACTAATTGCCAGGCGCTGAGACGAATGCCGCCAAGATCTAGCGTCTATGACTTACGGTTCAAGAATTAGCCTCAGAAACAGTGGGAAACAGTGCTTCTATACTAATTGCCAGGCGCTGAGACGAATGCCGCCAAGATCGAGCGTCTATGACTTACGGTTCAAGAATTAGCCTCAGAAACAGTGGTTCTGAACATGCTGCCAATAGCTCGCCTGGGAAACATCCAGAGAAGTCCAAGATAGTGTTTTTTAGACTGGCTGCCACGAGCTGAAACGAATGCAGCCAAGAGCGAGCGTCTGTGACTTACGGTTCAAAAGTTATTCACAGAAACATGGTTCTGAACTTTGCTGCCAGCCGCGAAAGCGAAAATAACCAAGATCGAGCGTCTAGGATTTACTTGTCAATAGCTCGCCTGGGAAACATCCAGAGAATTCAAAGACAGTGCTTCTATACTAATTGCCAGGCGCTGAGACGAATGCCGCCAAGATCTAGCGTCTATGACTTACGGTTCAAGAATTAGCCTCAGAAACAGTGGGAAACAGTGCTTCTATACTAATTGCCAGGCGCTGAGACGAATGCCGCCAAGATCGAGCGTCTATGACTTACGGTTCAAGAATTAGCCTCAGAAACAGTGGTTCTGAACATGCTGCCAATAGCTCGCCTGGGAAACATCCAGAGAAGTCCAAGATAGTGTTTTTTAGACTGGCTGCCACGAGCTGAAACGAATGCAGCCAAGAGCGAGCGTCTGTGAATTACGGTTCAAAAGTTATTCACAGAAACATGGTTCTGAACTTTGCTGCCAGCCGCGAAAGCGAAAATAACCAAGATCGAGAGTCTAGGATTTACTTGTCAATAGCTCGCCTGGGAAACATCCAGAGAAGTCAAAGACAGTGCTTCTATACTAATTGCCAGGCGCTGAGACGAATGCCGCCAAGATCTAGCGTCTATGACTTACGGTTCAAGAATTAGCCTCAGAAACAGTGGGAAACAGTGCTTCTATACTAATTGCCAGGCGCTGAGACGAATGCCGCCAAGATCGAGCGTCTATGACTTACGGTTCAAGAATTAGCCTCAGAAACAGTGGTTCTGAACATGCTGCCAATAGCTCGCCTGGGAAACATCCAGAGAAGTCCAAGATAGTGTTTTTTAGACTGGCTGCCACGAGCTGAAACGAATGCAGCCAAGAGCGAGCGTCTGTGAATTACAGTTCAAAAGTTATTCACAGAAACATGGTTCTGAACTTTGCTGCCAGCCGCGAAAGCGAAAATAACCAAGATCGAGAGTCTAGGATTTACTTGTCAATAGCTCGCCTGGGAAACATCCAGAGAAGTCAAAGACAGTGCTTCTATACTAATTGCCAGGCGCTGAGACGAATGCCGCCAAGATCTAGCGTCTATGACTTACGGTTCAAGAATTAGCCTCAGAAACAGTGGGAAACAGTGCTTCTATACTAATTGCCAGGCGCTGAGACGAATGCCGCCAAGATCGAGCGTCTATGACTTACGGTTCAAGAATTAGCCTCAGAAACAGTGGTTCTGAACATGCTGCCAATAGCTCGCCTGGGAAACATCCAGAGAAGTCCAAGATAGTGTTTTTTAGACTGGCTGCCACGAGCTGAAACGAATACAGCCAAGAGCGAGCGTCTGTGACTTACGGTTCAAGAGTTATTCACAGAAACATGGTTCTGAACTTTGCTGCCAGCCGCGAAAGCGAAAATAACCAAGATCGAGCGTCTAGGATTTACTTGTCAATAGCTCGCCTGGGAAACATCCAGAGAAGTCAAAGACAGTGCTTCTATACTAATTGCCAGGCGCTGAGACGAATGCCGCCAAGATCTAGCGTCTATGACTTACGGTTCAAGAATTAGCCTCAGAAACAGTGGGAAACAGTGCTTCTATACTAATTGCCAGGCGCTGAGACGAATGCCGCCAAGATCGAGCGTCTATGACTTACGGTTCAAGAATTAGCCTCAGAAACAGTGGTTCTGAACATGCTGCCAATAGCTCGCCTGGGAAACATCCAGAGAAGTCCAAGATAGTGTTTTTTAGACTGGCTGCCACGAGCTGAAACGAATGCAGCCAAGAGCGAGCGTCTGTGACTTACGGTTCAAGAGTTATTCACAGAAACATGGTTCTGAACTTTGCTGCCAGCCGCGAAAGCGAAAATAACCAAGATCGAGCGTCTAGGATTTACTTGTCAATAGCTCGCCTGGGAAACATCCAGAGAAGTCAAAGACAGTGCTTCTATACTAATTGCCAGGCGCTGAGACGAATGCCGCCAAGATCTAGCGTCTATGACTTACGGTTCAAGAATTAGCCTCAGAAACAGTGGGAAACAGTGCTTCTATACTAATTGCCAGGCGCTGAGACGAATGCCGCCAAGATCGAGCGTCTATGACTTACGGTTCAAGAATTAGCCTCAGAAACAGTGGTTCTGAACATGCTGCCAATAGCTCGCCTGGGAAACATCCAGAGAAGTCCAAGATAGTGTTTTTTAGACTGGCTGCCACGAGCTGAAACGAATGCAGCCAAGAGCGAGCGTCTGTGACTTACGGTTCAAAAGTTATTCACAGAAACATGGTTCTGAACTTTGCTGCCAGCCGCGAAAGCGAAAATAACCAAGATCGAGCGTCTAGGATTTACTTGTCAATAGCTCGCCTGGGAAACATCCAGAGAAGTCAAAGACAGTGCTTCTATACTAATTGCCAGGCGCTGAGACGAATGCCGCCAAGATCTAGCGTCTATGACTTACGGTTCAAGAATTAGCCTCAGAAACAGTGGGAAACAGTGCTTCTATACTAATTGCCAGGCGCTGAGACGAATGCCGCCAAGATCGAGCGTCTATGACTTACGGTTCAAGAATTAGCCTCAGAAACAGTGGTTCTGAACATGCTGCCAATAGCTCGCCTGGGAAACATCCAGAGAAGTCCAAGATAGTGTTTTTTAGACTGGCTGCCACGAGCTGAAACGAATGCAGCCAAGAGCGAGCGTCTGTGACTTACGGTTCAAAAGTTATTCACAGAAACATGGTTCTGAACTTTGCTGCCAGCCGCGAAAGCGAAAATAACCAAGATCGAGCGTCTAGGATTTACTTGTCAATAGCTCGCCTGGGAAACATCCAGAGAAGTCAAAGACAGTGCTTCTATACTAATTGCCAGGCGCTGAGACGAATGCCGCCAAGATCTAGCGTCTATGACTTACGGTTCAAGAATTAGCCTCAGAAACAGTGGGAAACAGTGCTTCTATACTAATTGCCAGGCGCTGAGACGAATGCCGCCAAGATCGAGCGTCTATGACTTACGGTTCAAGAATTAGCCTCAGAAACAGTGGTTCTGAACATGCTGCCAATAGCTCGCCTGGGAAACATCCAGAGAAGTCCAAGATAGTGTTTTTTAGACTGGCTGCCACGAGCTGAAACGAATGCAGCCAAGAGCGAGCGTCTGTGACTTACGGTTCAAGAGTTATTCACAGAAACATGGTTCTGAACTTTGCTGCCAGCCGCGAAAGCGAAAATAACCAAGATCGAGCGTCTAGGATTTACTTGTCAATAGCTCGCCTGGGAAACATCCAGAGAAGTCAAAGACAGTGCTTCTATACTAATTGCCAGGCGCTGAGACGAATGCCGCCAAGATCTAGCGTCTATGACTTACGGTTCAAGAATTAGCCTCAGAAACAGTGGGAAACAGTGCTTCTATACTAATTGCCAGGCGCTGAGACGAATGCCGCCAAGATCGAGCGTCTATGACTTACGGTTCAAGAATTAGCCTCAGAAACAGTGGTTCTGAACATGCTGCCAATAGCTCGCCTGGGAAACATCCAGAGAAGTCCAAGATAGTGTTTTTTAGACTGGCTGCCACGAGCTGAAACGAATGCAGCCAAGAGCGAGCGTCTGTGACTTACGGTTCAAAAGTTATTCACAGAAACATGGTTCTGAACTTTGCTGCCAGCCGCGAAAGCGAAAATAACCAAGATCGAGCGTCTAGGATTTACTTGTCAATAGCTCGCCTGGGAAACATCCAGAGAATTCAAAGACAGTGCTTCTATACTAATTGCCAGGCGCTGAGACGAATGCCGCCAAGATCTAGCGTCTATGACTTACGGTTCAAGAATTAGCCTCAGAAACAGTGGGAAACAGTGCTTCTATACTAATTGCCAGGCGCTGAGACGAATGCCGCCAAGATCGAGCGTCTATGACTTACGGTTCAAGAATTAGCCTCAGAAACAGTGGTTCTGAACATGCTGCCAATAGCTCGCCTGGGAAACATCCAGAGAAGTCCAAGATAGTGTTTTTTAGACTGGCTGCCACGAGCTGAAACGAATGCAGCCAAGAGCGAGCGTCTGTGAATTACGGTTCAAAAGTTATTCACAGAAACATGGTTCTGAACTTTGCTGCCAGCCGCGAAAGCGAAAATAACCAAAGATCGAGAGTCTAGGATTTACTTGTCAATAGCTCGCCTGGGAAACATCCAGAGAAGTCAAAGACAGTGCTTCTATACTAATTGCCAGGCGCTGAGACGAATGCCGCCAAGATCTAGCGTCTATGACTTACGGTTCAAGAATTAGCCTCAGAAACAGTGGGAAACAGTGCTTCTATACTAATTGCCAGGCGCTGAGACGAATGCCGCCAAGATCGAGCGTCTATGACTTACGGTTCAAGAATTAGCCTCAGAAACAGTGGTTCTGAACATGCTGCCAATAGCTCGCCTGGGAAACATCCAGAGAAGTCCAAGATAGTGTTTTTTAGACTGGCTGCCACGAGCTGAAACGAATGCAGCCAAGAGCGAGCGTCTGTGAATTACAGTTCAAGAGTTATTCACAGAAACATGGTTCTGAACTTTGCTGCCAGCCGCGAAAGCGAAAATAACCAAGGATCGAGAGTCTAGGATTTACTTGTCAATAGCTCGCCTGGGAAACATCCAGAGAAGTCAAAGACAGTGCTTCTATACTAATTGCCAGGCGCTGAGACGAATGCCGCCAAGATCTAGCGTCTATGACTTACGGTTCAAGAATTAGCCTCAGAAACAGTGGGAAACAGTGCTTCTATACTAATTGCCAGGCGCTGAGACGAATGCCGCCAAGATCGAGCGTCTATGACTTACGGTTCAAGAATTAGCCTCAGAAACAGTGGTTCTGAACATGCTGCCAATAGCTCGCCTGGGAAACATCCAGAGAAGTCCAAGATAGTGTTTTTTAGACTGGCTGCCACGAGCTGAAACGAATGCAGCCAAGAGCGAGCGTCTGTGACTTACGGTTCAAGAGTTATTCACAGAAACATGGTTCTGAACTTTGCTGCCAGCCGCGAAAGCGAAAATAACCAAGATCGAGCGTCTAGGATTTACTTGTCAATAGCTCGCCTGGGAAACATCCAGAGAAGTCAAAGACAGTGCTTCTATACTAATTGCCAGGCGCTGAGACGAATGCCGCCAAGATCTAGCGTCTATGACTTACGGTTCAAGAATTAGCCGCAGAAACAGTGGGAAACAGTGCTTCTATACTAATTGCCAGGCGCTGAGACGAATGCCGCCAAGATCGAGCGTCTATGACTTACGGTTCAAGAATTAGCCTCAGAAACAGTGGTTCTGAACATGCTGCCAATAGCTCGCCTGGGAAACATCCAGAGAAGTCCAAGATAGTGTTTTTTAGACTGGCTGCCACGAGCTGAAACGAATGCAGCCAAGAGCGAGCGTCTGTGACTTACGGTTCAAAAGTTATTCACAGAAACATGGTTCTGAACTTTGCTGCCAGCCGCGAAAGCGAAAATAACCAAGATCGAGCGTCTAGGATTTACTTGTCAATAGCTCGCCTGGGAAACATCCAGAGAAGTCAAAGACAGTGCTTCTATACTAATTGCCAGGCGCTGAGACGAATGCCGCCAAGATCTAGCGTCTATGACTTACGGTTCAAGAATTAGCCTCAGAAACAGTGGGAAACAGTGCTTCTATACTAATTGCCAGGCGCTGAGACGAATGCCGCCAAGATCGAGCGTCTATGACTTACGGTTCAAGAATTAGCCTCAGAAACAGTGGTTCTGAACATGCTGCCAATAGCTCGCCTGGGAAACATCCAGAGAAGTCCAAGATAGTGTTTTTTAGACTGGCTGCCACGAGCTGAAACGAATGCAGCCAAGAGCGAGCGTCTGTGACTTACGGTTCAAAAGTTATTCACAGAAACATGGTTCTGAACTTTGCTGCCAGCCGCGAAAGCGAAAATAACCAAGATCGAGCGTCTAGGATTTACTTGTCAATAGCTCGCCTGGGAAACATCCAGAGAAGTCAAAGACAGTGCTTCTATACTAATTGCCAGGCGCTGAGACGAATGCCGCCAAGATCTAGCGTCTATGACTTACGGTTCAAGAATTAGCCTCAGAAACAGTGGGAAACAGTGCTTCTATACTAATTGCCAGGCGCTGAGACGAATGCCGCCAAGATCGAGCGTCTATGACTTACGGTTCAAGAATTAGCCTCAGAAACAGTGGTTCTGAACATGCTGCCAATAGCTCGCCTGGGAAACATCCAGAGAAGTCCAAGATAGTGTTTTTTAGACTGGCTGCCACGAGCTGAAACGAATGCAGCCAAGAGCGAGCGTCTGTGACTTACGGTTCAAAAGTTATTCACAGAAACATGGTTCTGAACTTTGCTGCCAGCCGCGAAAGCGAAAATAACCAAGATCGAGCGTCTAGGATTTACTTGTCAATAGCTCGCCTGGGAAACATCCAGAGAAGTCAAAGACAGTGCTTCTATACTAATTGCCAGGCGCTGAGACGAATGCCGCCAAGATCTAGCGTCTATGACTTACGGTTCAAGAATTAGCCTCAGAAACAGTGGGAAACAGTGCTTCTATACTAATTGCCAGGCGCTGAGACGAATGCCGCCAAGATCGAGCGTCTATGACTTACGGTTCAAGAATTAGCCTCAGAAACAGTGGTTCTGAACATGCTGCCAATAGCTCGCCTGGGAAACATCCAGAGAAGTCCAAGATAGTGTTTTTTAGACTGGCTGCCACGAGCTGAAACGAATGCAGCCAAGAGCGAGCGTCTGTGACTTACGGTTCAAGAGTTATTCACAGAAACATGGTTCTGAACTTTGCTGCCAGCCGCGAAAGCGAAAATAAGCAAGATCGAGCGTCTAGGATTTACTTGTCAATAGCTCGCCTGGGAAACATCCAGAGAAGTCAAAGACAGTGCTTCTATACTAATTGCCAGGCGCTGAGACGAATGCCGCCAAGATCTAGCGTCTATGACTTACGGTTCAAGAATTAGCCTCAGAAACAGTGGGAAACAGTGCTTCTATACTAATTGCCAGGCGCTGAGACGAATGCCGCCAAGATCGAGCGTCTATGACTTACGGTTCAAGAATTAGCCTCAGAAACAGTGGTTCTGAACATGCTGCCAATAGCTCGCCTGGGAAACATCCAGAGAAGTCCAAGATAGTGTTTTTTAGACTGGCTGCCACGAGCTGAAACGAATGCAGCCAAGAGCGAGCGTCTGTGACTTACGGTTCAAGAGTTATTCACAGAAACATGGTTCTGAACTTTGCTGCCAGCCGCGAAAGCGAAAATAACCAAGATCGAGCGTCTAGGATTTACTTGTCAATAGCTCGCCTGGGAAACATCCAGAGAAGTCAAAGACAGTGCTTCTATACTAATTGCCAGGCGCTGAGACGAATGCCGCCAAGATCTAGCGTCTATGACTTACGGTTCAAGAATTAGCCGCAGAAACAGTGGGAAACAGTGCTTCTATACTAATTGCCAGGCGCTGAGACGAATGCCGCCAAGATCGAGCGTCTATGACTTACGGTTCAAGAATTAGCCTCAGAAACAGTGGTTCTGAACATGCTGCCAATAACTCGCCTGGGAAACATCCAGAGAAGTCCAAGATAGTGTTTTTTAGACTGGCTGCCACGAGCTGAAACGAATGCAGCCAAGAGCGAGCGTCTGTGACTTACGGTTCAAGAGTTATTCACAGAAACATGGTTCTGAACTTTGCTGCCAGCCGCGAAAGCGAAAATAAGCAAGATCGAGCGTCTAGGATTTACTTGTCTATAGCTCGCCTGGGAAACATCCAGAGAAGTCAAAGACAGTGCTTCTATACTAATTGCCAGGCGCTGAGACGAATGCCGCCAAGATCTAGCGTCTATGACTTACGGTTCAAGAATTAGCCTCAGAAACAGTGGGAAACAGTGCTTCTATACTAATTGCCAGGCGCTGAGACGAATGCCGCCAAGATCGAGCGTCTATGACTTACGGTTCAAGAATTAGCCTCAGAAACAGTGTTTCTGAACATGCTGCCAATAGCTCGCCTGGGAAACATCCAGAGAAGTCCAAGATAGTGTTTTTTAGACTGGCTGCCACGAGCTGAAACGAATGCAGCCAAGAGCGAGCGTCTGTGACTTACGGTTCAAGAGTTATTCACAGAAACATGGTTCTGAACTTTGCTGCCAGCCGCGAAAGCGAAAATAAGCAAGATCGAGCGTCTAGGATTTACTTGTCAATAGCTCGCCTGGGAAACATCCAGAGAAGTCAAAGACAGTGCTTCTATACTAATTGCCAGGCGCTGAGACGAATGCCGCCAAGATCTAGCGTCTATGACTTACGGTTCAAGAATTAGCCTCAGAAACAGTGGGAAACAGTGCTTCTATACTAATTGCCAGGCGCTGAGACGAATGCCGCCAAGATCGAGCGTCTATGACTTACGGTTCAAGAATTAGCCTCAGAAACAGTGGTTCTGAACATGCTGCCAATAGCTCGCCTGGGAAACATCCAGAGAAGTCCAAGATAGTGTTTTTTAGACTGGCTGCCACGAGCTGAAACGAATGCAGCCAAGAGCGAGCGTCTGTGACTTACGGTTCAAGAGTTATTCACAGAAACATGGTTCTGAACTTTGCTGCCAGCCGCGAAAGCGAAAATAACCAAGATCGAGCGTCTAGGATTTACTTGTCAATAGCTCGCCTGGGAAACATCCAGAGAAGTCAAAGACAGTGCTTCTATACTAATTGCCAGGCGCTGAGACGAATGCCGCCAAGATCTAGCGTCTATGACTTACGGTTCAAGAATTAGCCGCAGAAACAGTGGGAAACAGTGCTTCTATACTAATTGCCAGGCGCTGAGACGAATGCCGCCAAGATCGAGCGTCTATGACTTACGGTTCAAGAATTAGCCTCAGAAACAGTGGTTCTGAACATGCTGCCAATAACTCGCCTGGGAAACATCCAGAGAAGTCCAAGATAGTGTTTTTTAGACTGGCTGCCACGAGCTGAAACGAATGCAGCCAAGAGCGAGCGTCTGTGACTTACGGTTCAAGAGTTATTCACAGAAACATGGTTCTGAACTTTGCTGCCAGCCGCGAAAGCGAAAATAACCAAGATCGAGCGTCTAGGATTTACTTGTCTATAGCTCGCCTGGGAAACATCCAGAGAAGTCAAAGACAGTGCTTCTATACTAATTGCCAGGCGCTGAGACGAATGCCGCCAAGATCTAGCGTCTATGACTTACGGTTCAAGAATTAGCCTCAGAAACAGTGGGAAACAGTGCTTCTATACTAATTGCCAGGCGCTGAGACGAATGCCGCCAAGATCGAGCGTCTATGACTTACGGTTCAAGAATTAGCCTCAGAAACAGTGGTTCTGAACATGCTGCCAATAGCTCGCCTGGGAAACATCCAGAGAAGTCCAAGATAGTGTTTTTTAGACTGGCTGCCACGAGCTGAAACGAATGCAGCCAAGAGCGAGCGTCTGTGACTTACGGTTCAAAAGTTATTCACAGAAACATGGTTCTGAACTTTGCTGCCAGCCGCGAAAGCGAAAATAACCAAGATCGAGAGTCTAGGATTTACTTGTCAATAGCTCGCCTGGGAAACATCCAGAGAAGTCAAAGACAGTGCTTCTATACTAATTGCCAGGCGCTGAGACGAATGCCGCCAAGATCTAGCGTCTATGACTTACGGTTCAAGAATTAGCCTCAGAAACAGTGGGAAACAGTGCTTCTATACTAATTGCCAGGCGCTGAGACGAATGCCGCCAAGATCGAGCGTCTATGACTTACGGTTCAAGAATTAGCCTCAGAAACAGTGGTTCTGAACATGCTGCCAATAGCTCGCCTGGGAAACATCCAGAGAAGTCCAAGATAGTGTTTTTTAGACTGGCTGCCACGAGCTGAAACGAATGCAGCCAAGAGCGAGCGTCTGTGACTTACGGTTCAAGAGTTATTCACAGAAACATGGTTCTGAACTTTGCTGCCAGCCGCGAAAGCGAAAATAAGCAAGATCGAGCGTCTAGGATTTACTTGTCAATAGCTCGCCTGGGAAACATCCAGAGAAGTCAAAGACAGTGCTTCTATACTAATTGCCAGGCGCTGAGACGAATGCCGCCAAGATCTAGCGTCTATGACTTACGGTTCAAGAATTAGCCTCAGAAACAGTGGGAAACAGTGCTTCTATACTAATTGCCAGGCGCTGAGACGAATGCCGCCAAGATCGAGCGTCTATGACTTACGGTTCAAGAATTAGCCTCAGAAACAGTGGTTCTGAACATGCTGCCAATAGCTCGCCTGGGAAACATCCAGAGAAGTCCAAGATAGTGTTTTTTAGACTGGCTGCCACGAGCTGAAACGAATGCAGCCAAGAGCGAGCGTCTGTGACTTACGGTTCAAGAGTTATTCACAGAAACATGGTTCTGAACTTTGCTGCCAGCCGCGAAAGCGAAAATAACCAAGATCGAGCGTCTAGGATTTACTTGTCAATAGCTCGCCTGGGAAACATCCAGAGAAGTCAAAGACAGTGCTTCTATACTAATTGCCAGGCGCTGAGACGAATGCCGCCAAGATCTAGCGTCTATGACTTACGGTTCAAGAATTAGCCGCAGAAACAGTGGGAAACAGTGCTTCTATACTAATTGCCAGGCGCTGAGACGAATGCCGCCAAGATCGAGCGTCTATGACTTACGGTTCAAGAATTAGCCTCAGAAACAGTGGTTCTGAACATGCTGCCAATAACTCGCCTGGGAAACATCCAGAGAAGTCCAAGATAGTGTTTTTTAGACTGGCTGCCACGAGCTGAAACGAATGCAGCCAAGAGCGAGCGTCTGTGACTTACGGTTCAAGAGTTATTCACAGAAACATGGTTCTGAACTTTGCTGCCAGCCGCGAAAGCGAAAATAACCAAGATCGAGAGTCTAGGATTTACTTGTCAATAGCTCGCCTGGGAAACATCCAGAGAAGTCAAAGACAGTGCTTCTATACTAATTGCCAGGCGCTGAGACGAATGCCGCCAAGATCTAGCGTCTATGACTTACGGTTCAAGAATTAGCCTCAGAAACAGTGGGAAACAGTGCTTCTATACTAATTGCCAGGCGCTGAGACGAATGCCGCCAAGATCGAGCGTCTATGACTTACGGTTCAAGAATTAGCCTCAGAAACAGTGGTTCTGAACATGCTGCCAATAGCTCGCCTGGGAAACATCCAGAGAAGTCCAAGATAGTGTTTTTTAGACTGGCTGCCACGAGCTGAAACGAATGCAGCCAAGAGCGAGCGTCTGTGACTTACGGTTCAAGAGTTATTCACAGAAACATGGTTCTGAACTTTGCTGCCAGCCGCGAAAGCGAAAATAAGCAAGATCGAGCGTCTAGGATTTACTTGTCAATAGCTCGCCTGGGAAACATCCAGAGAAGTCAAAGACAGTGCTTCTATACTAATTGCCAGGCGCTGAGACGAATGCCGCCAAGATCTAGCGTCTATGACTTACGGTTCAAGAATTAGCCTCAGAAACAGTGGGAAACAGTGCTTCTATACTAATTGCCAGGCGCTGAGACGAATGCCGCCAAGATCGAGCGTCTATGACTTACGGTTCAAGAATTAGCCTCAGAAACAGTGGTTCTGAACATGCTGCCAATAGCTCGCCTGGGAAACATCCAGAGAAGTCCAAGATAGTGTTTTTTAGACTGGCTGCCACGAGCTGAAACGAATGCAGCCAAGAGCGAGCGTCTGTGACTTACGGTTCAAGAGTTATTCACAGAAACATGGTTCTGAACTTTGCTGCCAGCCGCGAAAGCGAAAATAACCAAGATCGAGCGTCTAGGATTTACTTGTCAATAGCTCGCCTGGGAAACATCCAGAGAAGTCAAAGACAGTGCTTCTATACTAATTGCCAGGCGCTGAGACGAATGCCGCCAAGATCTAGCGTCTATGACTTACGGTTCAAGAATTAGCCGCAGAAACAGTGGGAAACAGTGCTTCTATACTAATTGCCAGGCGCTGAGACGAATGCCGCCAAGATCGAGCGTCTATGACTTACGGTTCAAGAATTAGCCTCAGAAACAGTGGTTCTGAACATGCTGCCAATAACTCGCCTGGGAAACATCCAGAGAAGTCCAAGATAGTGTTTTTTAGACTGGCTGCCACGAGCTGAAACGAATGCAGCCAAGAGCGAGCGTCTGTGACTTACGGTTCAAGAGTTATTCACAGAAACATGGTTCTGAACTTTGCTGCCAGCCGCGAAAGCGAAAATAAGCAAGATCGAGCGTCTAGGATTTACTTGTCTATAGCTCGCCTGGGAAACATCCAGAGAAGTCAAAGACAGTGCTTCTATACTAATTGCCAGGCGCTGAGACGAATGCCGCCAAGATCTAGCGTCTATGACTTACGGTTCAAGAATTAGCCTCAGAAACAGTGGGAAACAGTGCTTCTATACTAATTGCCAGGCGCTGAGACGAATGCCGCCAAGATCGAGCGTCTATGACTTACGGTTCAAGAATTAGCCTCAGAAACAGTGTTTCTGAACATGCTGCCAATAGCTCGCCTGGGAAACATCCAGAGAAGTCCAAGATAGTGTTTTTTAGACTGGCTGCCACGAGCTGAAACGAATGCAGCCAAGAGCGAGCGTCTGTGACTTACGGTTCAAGAGTTATTCACAGAAACATGGTTCTGAACTTTGCTGCCAGCCGCGAAAGCGAAAATAAGCAAGATCGAGCGTCTAGGATTTACTTGTCAATAGCTCGCCTGGGAAACATCCAGAGAAGTCAAAGACAGTGCTTCTATACTAATTGCCAGGCGCTGAGACGAATGCCGCCAAGATCTAGCGTCTATGACTTACGGTTCAAGAATTAGCCTCAGAAACAGTGGGAAACAGTGCTTCTATACTAATTGCCAGGCGCTGAGACGAATGCCGCCAAGATCGAGCGTCTATGACTTACGGTTCAAGAATTAGCCTCAGAAACAGTGGTTCTGAACATGCTGCCAATAGCTCGCCTGGGAAACATCCAGAGAAGTCCAAGATAGTGTTTTTTAGACTGGCTGCCACGAGCTGAAACGAATGCAGCCAAGAGCGAGCGTCTGTGACTTACGGTTCAAGAGTTATTCACAGAAACATGGTTCTGAACTTTGCTGCCAGCCGCGAAAGCGAAAATAAGCAAGATCGAGCGTCTAGGATTTACTTGTCAATAGCTCGCCTGGGAAACATCCAGAGAAGTCAAAGACAGTGCTTCTATACTAATTGCCAGGCGCTGAGACGAATGCCGCCAAGATCTAGCGTCTATGACTTACGGTTCAAGAATTAGCCTCAGAAACAGTGGGAAACAGTGCTTCTATACTAATTGCCAGGCGCTGAGACGAATGCCGCCAAGATCGAGCGTCTATGACTTACGGTTCAAGAATTAGCCTCAGAAACAGTGGTTCTGAACATGCTGCCAATAGCTCGCCTGGGAAACATCCAGAGAAGTCCAAGATAGTGTTTTTTAGACTGGCTGCCACGAGCTGAAACGAATGCAGCCAAGAGCGAGCGTCTGTGACTTACGGTTCAAGAGTTATTCACAGAAACATGGTTCTGAACTTTGCTGCCAGCCGCGAAAGCGAAAATAACCAAGATCGAGCGTCTAGGATTTACTTGTCAATAGCTCGCCTGGGAAACATCCAGAGAAGTCAAAGACAGTGCTTCTATACTAATTGCCAGGCGCTGAGACGAATGCCGCCAAGATCTAGCGTCTATGACTTACGGTTCAAGAATTAGCCGCAGAAACAGTGGGAAACAGTGCTTCTATACTAATTGCCAGGCGCTGAGACGAATGCCGCCAAGATCGAGCGTCTATGACTTACGGTTCAAGAATTAGCCTCAGAAACAGTGGTTCTGAACATGCTGCCAATAACTCGCCTGGGAAACATCCAGAGAAGTCCAAGATAGTGTTTTTTAGACTGGCTGCCACGAGCTGAAACGAATGCAGCCAAGAGCGAGCGTCTGTGACTTACGGTTCAAGAGTTATTCACAGAAACATGGTTCTGAACTTTGCTGCCAGCCGCGAAAGCGAAAATAACCAAGATCGAGCGTCTAGGATTTACTTGTCTATAGCTCGCCTGGGAAACATCCAGAGAAGTCAAAGACAGTGCTTCTATACTAATTGCCAGGCGCTGAGACGAATGCCGCCAAGATCTAGCGTCTATGACTTACGGTTCAAGAATTAGCCTCAGAAACAGTGGGAAACAGTGCTTCTATACTAATTGCCAGGCGCTGAGACGAATGCCGCCAAGATCGAGCGTCTATGACTTACGGTTCAAGAATTAGCCTCAGAAACAGTGGTTCTGAACATGCTGCCAATAGCTCGCCTGGGAAACATCCAGAGAAGTCCAAGATAGTGTTTTTTAGACTGGCTGCCACGAGCTGAAACGAATGCAGCCAAGAGCGAGCGTCTGTGACTTACGGTTCAAAAGTTATTCACAGAAACATGGTTCTGAACTTTGCTGCCAGCCGCGAAAGCGAAAATAACCAAGATCGAGAGTCTAGGATTTACTTGTCAATAGCTCGCCTGGGAAACATCCAGAGAAGTCAAAGACAGTGCTTCTATACTAATTGCCAGGCGCTGAGACGAATGCCGCCAAGATCTAGCGTCTATGACTTACGGTTCAAGAATTAGCCTCAGAAACAGTGGGAAACAGTGCTTCTATACTAATTGCCAGGCGCTGAGACGAATGCCGCCAAGATCGAGCGTCTATGACTTACGGTTCAAGAATTAGCCTCAGAAACAGTGGTTCTGAACATGCTGCCAATAGCTCGCCTGGGAAACATCCAGAGAAGTCCAAGATAGTGTTTTTTAGACTGGCTGCCACGAGCTGAAACGAATGCAGCCAAGAGCGAGCGTCTGTGACTTACGGTTCAAGAGTTATTCACAGAAACATGGTTCTGAACTTTGCTGCCAGCCGCGAAAGCGAAAATAAGCAAGATCGAGCGTCTAGGATTTACTTGTCAATAGCTCGCCTGGGAAACATCCAGAGAAGTCAAAGACAGTGCTTCTATACTAATTGCCAGGCGCTGAGACGAATGCCGCCAAGATCTAGCGTCTATGACTTACGGTTCAAGAATTAGCCTCAGAAACAGTGGGAAACAGTGCTTCTATACTAATTGCCAGGCGCTGAGACGAATGCCGCCAAGATCGAGCGTCTATGACTTACGGTTCAAGAATTAGCCTCAGAAACAGTGGTTCTGAACATGCTGCCAATAGCTCGCCTGGGAAACATCCAGAGAAGTCCAAGATAGTGTTTTTTAGACTGGCTGCCACGAGCTGAAACGAATGCAGCCAAGAGCGAGCGTCTGTGACTTACGGTTCAAGAGTTATTCACAGAAACATGGTTCTGAACTTTGCTGCCAGCCGCGAAAGCGAAAATAACCAAGATCGAGCGTCTAGGATTTACTTGTCAATAGCTCGCCTGGGAAACATCCAGAGAAGTCAAAGACAGTGCTTCTATACTAATTGCCAGGCGCTGAGACGAATGCCGCCAAGATCTAGCGTCTATGACTTACGGTTCAAGAATTAGCCGCAGAAACAGTGGGAAACAGTGCTTCTATACTAATTGCCAGGCGCTGAGACGAATGCCGCCAAGATCGAGCGTCTATGACTTACGGTTCAAGAATTAGCCTCAGAAACAGTGGTTCTGAACATGCTGCCAATAACTCGCCTGGGAAACATCCAGAGAAGTCCAAGATAGTGTTTTTTAGACTGGCTGCCACGAGCTGAAACGAATGCAGCCAAGAGCGAGCGTCTGTGACTTACGGTTCAAGAGTTATTCACAGAAACATGGTTCTGAACTTTGCTGCCAGCCGCGAAAGCGAAAATAAGCAAGATCGAGCGTCTAGGATTTACTTGTCTATAGCTCGCCTGGGAAACATCCAGAGAAGTCAAAGACAGTGCTTCTATACTAATTGCCAGGCGCTGAGACGAATGCCGCCAAGATCTAGCGTCTATGACTTACGGTTCAAGAATTAGCCTCAGAAACAGTGGGAAACAGTGCTTCTATACTAATTGCCAGGCGCTGAGACGAATGCCGCCAAGATCGAGCGTCTATGACTTACGGTTCAAGAATTAGCCTCAGAAACAGTGTTTCTGAACATGCTGCCAATAGCTCGCCTGGGAAACATCCAGAGAAGTCCAAGATAGTGTTTTTTAGACTGGCTGCCACGAGCTGAAACGAATGCAGCCAAGAGCGAGCGTCTGTGACTTACGGTTCAAGAGTTATTCACAGAAACATGGTTCTGAACTTTGCTGCCAGCCGCGAAAGCGAAAATAAGCAAGATCGAGCGTCTAGGATTTACTTGTCAATAGCTCGCCTGGGAAACATCCAGAGAAGTCAAAGACAGTGCTTCTATACTAATTGCCAGGCGCTGAGACGAATGCCGCCAAGATCTAGCGTCTATGACTTACGGTTCAAGAATTAGCCTCAGAAACAGTGGGAAACAGTGCTTCTATACTAATTGCCAGGCGCTGAGACGAATGCCGCCAAGATCGAGCGTCTATGACTTACGGTTCAAGAATTAGCCTCAGAAACAGTGGTTCTGAACATGCTGCCAATAGCTCGCCTGGGAAACATCCAGAGAAGTCCAAGATAGTGTTTTTTAGACTGGCTGCCACGAGCTGAAACGAATGCAGCCAAGAGCGAGCGTCTGTGACTTACGGTTCAAGAGTTATTCACAGAAACATGGTTCTGAACTTTGCTGCCAGCCGCGAAAGCGAAAATAACCAAGATCGAGCGTCTAGGATTTACTTGTCAATAGCTCGCCTGGGAAACATCCAGAGAAGTCAAAGACAGTGCTTCTATACTAATTGCCAGGCGCTGAGACGAATGCCGCCAAGATCTAGCGTCTATGACTTACGGTTCAAGAATTAGCCGCAGAAACAGTGGGAAACAGTGCTTCTATACTAATTGCCAGGCGCTGAGACGAATGCCGCCAAGATCGAGCGTCTATGACTTACGGTTCAAGAATTAGCCTCAGAAACAGTGGTTCTGAACATGCTGCCAATAACTCGCCTGGGAAACATCCAGAGAAGTCCAAGATAGTGTTTTTTAGACTGGCTGCCACGAGCTGAAACGAATGCAGCCAAGAGCGAGCGTCTGTGACTTACGGTTCAAGAGTTATTCACAGAAACATGGTTCTGAACTTTGCTGCCAGCCGCGAAAGCGAAAATAACCAAGATCGAGCGTCTAGGATTTACTTGTCTATAGCTCGCCTGGGAAACATCCAGAGAAGTCAAAGACAGTGCTTCTATACTAATTGCCAGGCGCTGAGACGAATGCCGCCAAGATCTAGCGTCTATGACTTACGGTTCAAGAATTAGCCTCAGAAACAGTGGGAAACAGTGCTTCTATACTAATTGCCAGGCGCTGAGACGAATGCCGCCAAGATCGAGCGTCTATGACTTACGGTTCAAGAATTAGCCTCAGAAACAGTGGTTCTGAACATGCTGCCAATAGCTCGCCTGGGAAACATCCAGAGAAGTCCAAGATAGTGTTTTTTAGACTGGCTGCCACGAGCTGAAACGAATGCAGCCAAGAGCGAGCGTCTGTGACTTACGGTTCAAAAGTTATTCACAGAAACATGGTTCTGAACTTTGCTGCCAGCCGCGAAAGCGAAAATAACCAAGATCGAGAGTCTAGGATTTACTTGTCAATAGCTCGCCTGGGAAACATCCAGAGAAGTCAAAGACAGTGCTTCTATACTAATTGCCAGGCGCTGAGACGAATGCCGCCAAGATCTAGCGTCTATGACTTACGGTTCAAGAATTAGCCTCAGAAACAGTGGGAAACAGTGCTTCTATACTAATTGCCAGGCGCTGAGACGAATGCCGCCAAGATCGAGCGTCTATGACTTACGGTTCAAGAATTAGCCTCAGAAACAGTGGTTCTGAACATGCTGCCAATAGCTCGCCTGGGAAACATCCAGAGAAGTCCAAGATAGTGTTTTTTAGACTGGCTGCCACGAGCTGAAACGAATGCAGCCAAGAGCGAGCGTCTGTGACTTACGGTTCAAGAGTTATTCACAGAAACATGGTTCTGAACTTTGCTGCCAGCCGCGAAAGCGAAAATAAGCAAGATCGAGCGTCTAGGATTTACTTGTCAATAGCTCGCCTGGGAAACATCCAGAGAAGTCAAAGACAGTGCTTCTATACTAATTGCCAGGCGCTGAGACGAATGCCGCCAAGATCTATCGTCTATGACTTACGGTTCAAGAATTAGCCTCAGAAACAGTGGGAAACAGTGCTTCTATACTAATTGCCAGGCGCTGAGACGAATGCCGCCAAGATCGAGCGTCTATGACTTACGGTTCAAGAATTAGCCTCAGAAACAGTGGTTCTGAACATGCTGCCAATAGCTCGCCTGGGAAACATCCAGAGAAGTCCAAGATAGTGTTTTTTAGACTGGCTGCCACGAGCTGAAACGAATGCAGCCAAGAGCGAGCGTCTGTGACTTACGGTTCAAGAGTTATTCACAGAAACATGGTTCTGAACTTTGCTGCCAGCCGCGAAAGCGAAAATAACCAAGATCGAGCGTCTAGGATTTACTTGTCAATAGCTCGCCTGGGAAACATCCAGAGAAGTCAAAGACAGTGCTTCTATACTAATTGCCAGGCGCTGAGACGAATGCCGCCAAGATCTAGCGTCTATGACTTACGGTTCAAGAATTAGCCTCAGAAACAGTGGGAAACAGTGCTTCTATACTAATTGCCAGGCGCTGAGACGAATGCCGCCAAGATCGAGCGTCTATGACTTACGGTTCAAGAATTAGCCTCAGAAACAGTGGTTCTGAACATGCTGCCAATAGCTCGCCTGGGAAACATCCAGAGAAGTCCAAGATAGTGTTTTTTAGACTGGCTGCCACGAGCTGAAACGAATGCAGCCAAGAGCGAGCGTCTGTGACTTACGGTTCAAGAGTTATTCACAGAAACATGGTTCTGAACTTTGCTGCCAGCCGCGAAAGCGAAAATAACCAAGATCGAGCGTCTAGGATTTACTTGTCAATAGCTCGCCTGGGAAACATCCAGAGAAGTCAAAGACAATGCTTCTATACTAATTGCCAGGCGCTGAGACGAATGCCGCCAAGATCTAGCGTCTATGACTTACGGTTCAAGAATTAGCCTCAGAAACAGTGGGAAACAGTGCTTCTATACTAATTGCCAGGCGCTGAGACGAATGCCGCCAAGATCGAGCGTCTATGACTTACGGTTCAAGAATTAGCCTCAGAAACAGTGGTTCTGAACATGCTGCCAATAGCTCGCCTGGGAAACATCCAGAGAAGTCCAAGATAGTGTTTTTTAGACTGGCTGCCACGAGCTGAAACGAATGCAGCCAAGAGCGAGCGTCTGTGACTTACGGTTCAAGAGTTATTCACAGAAACATGGTTCTGAACTTTGCTGCCAGCCGCGAAAGCGAAAATAACCAAGATCGAGCGTCTAGGATATACTTGTCAATAGCTCGCCTGGGAAACATCCAGAGAAGTCAAAGACAATGCTTCTATACTAATTGCCAGGCGCTGAGACGAATGCCGCCAAGATCTAGCGTCTATGACTTACGGTTCAAGAATTAGCCTCAGAAACAGTGGGAAACAGTGCTTCTATACTAATTGCCAGGCGCTGAGACGAATGCCGCCAAGATCGAGCGTCTATGACTTACGGTTCAAGAATTAGCCTCAGAAACAGTGGTTCTGAACATGCTGCCAATAGCTCGCCTGGGAAACATCCAGAGAAGTCCAAGATAGTGTTTTTTAGACTGGCTGCCACGAGCTGAAACGAATGCAGCCAAGAGCGAGCGTCTGTGACTTACGGTTCAAAAGTTATTCACAGAAACATGGTTCTGAACTTTGCTGCCAGCCGCGAAAGCGAAAATAACCAAGATCGAGCGTCTAGGATTTACTTGTCAATAGCTCGCCTGGGAAACATCCAGAGAAGTCAAAGACAGTGCTTCTATACTAATTGCCAGGCGCTGAGACGAATGCCGCCAAGATCTAGCGTCTATGACTTACGGTTCAAGAATTAGCCTCAGAAACAGTGGGAAACAGTGCTTCTATACTAATTGCCAGGCGCTGAGACGAATGCCGCCAAGATCGAGCGTCTATGACTTACGGTTCAAGAATTAGCCTCAGAAACAGTGGTTCTGAACATGCTGCCAATAGCTCGCCTGGGAAACATCCAGAGAAGTCCAAGATAGTGTTTTTTAGACTGGCTGCCACGAGCTGAAACGAATGCAGCCAAGAGCGAGCGTCTGTGACTTACGGTTCAAGAGTTATTCACAGAAACATGGTTCTGAACTTTGCTGCCAGCCGCGAAAGCGAAAATAACCAAGATCGAGCGTCTAGGATTTACTTGTCAATAGCTCGCCTGGGAAACATCCAGAGAAGTCAAAGACAGTGCTTCTATACTAATTGCCAGGCGCTGAGACGAATGCCGCCAAGATCTAGCGTCTATGACTTACGGTTCAAGAATTAGCCGCAGAAACAGTGGGAAACAGTGCTTCTATACTAATTGCCAGGCGCTGAGACGAATGCCGCCAAGATCGAGCGTCTATGACTTACGGTTCAAGAATTAGCCTCAGAAACAGTGGTTCTGAACATGCTGCCAATAACTCGCCTGGGAAACATCCAGAGAAGTCCAAGATAGTGTTTTTTAGACTGGCTGCCACGAGCTGAAACGAATGCAGCCAAGAGCGAGCGTCTGTGACTTACGGTTCAAGAGTTATTCACAGAAACATGGTTCTGAACTTTGCTGCCAGCCGCGAAAGCGAAAATAAGCAAGATCGAGCGTCTAGGATTTACTTGTCTATAGCTCGCCTGGGAAACATCCAGAGAAGTCAAAGACAGTGCTTCTATACTAATTGCCAGGCGCTGAGACGAATGCCGCCAAGATCTAGCGTCTATGACTTACGGTTCAAGAATTAGCCTCAGAAACAGTGGGAAACAGTGCTTCTATACTAATTGCCAGGCGCTGAGACGAATGCCGCCAAGATCGAGCGTCTATGACTTACGGTTCAAGAATTAGCCTCAGAAACAGTGTTTCTGAACATGCTGCCAATAGCTCGCCTGGGAAACATCCAGAGAAGTCCAAGATAGTGTTTTTTAGACTGGCTGCCACGAGCTGAAACGAATGCAGCCAAGAGCGAGCGTCTGTGACTTACGGTTCAAGAGTTATTCACAGAAACATGGTTCTGAACTTTGCTGCCAGCCGCGAAAGCGAAAATAAGCAAGATCGAGCGTCTAGGATTTACTTGTCAATAGCTCGCCTGGGAAACATCCAGAGAAGTCAAAGACAGTGCTTCTATACTAATTGCCAGGCGCTGAGACGAATGCCGCCAAGATCTAGCGTCTATGACTTACGGTTCAAGAATTAGCCTCAGAAACAGTGGGAAACAGTGCTTCTATACTAATTGCCAGGCGCTGAGACGAATGCCGCCAAGATCGAGCGTCTATGACTTACGGTTCAAGAATTAGCCTCAGAAACAGTGGTTCTGAACATGCTGCCAATAGCTCGCCTGGGAAACATCCAGAGAAGTCCAAGATAGTGTTTTTTAGACTGGCTGCCACGAGCTGAAACGAATGCAGCCAAGAGCGAGCGTCTGTGACTTACGGTTCAAGAGTTATTCACAGAAACATGGTTCTGAACTTTGCTGCCAGCCGCGAAAGCGAAAATAACCAAGATCGAGCGTCTAGGATTTACTTGTCAATAGCTCGCCTGGGAAACATCCAGAGAAGTCAAAGACAGTGCTTCTATACTAATTGCCAGGCGCTGAGACGAATGCCGCCAAGATCTAGCGTCTATGACTTACGGTTCAAGAATTAGCCGCAGAAACAGTGGGAAACAGTGCTTCTATACTAATTGCCAGGCGCTGAGACGAATGCCGCCAAGATCGAGCGTCTATGACTTACGGTTCAAGAATTAGCCTCAGAAACAGTGGTTCTGAACATGCTGCCAATAACTCGCCTGGGAAACATCCAGAGAAGTCCAAGATAGTGTTTTTTAGACTGGCTGCCACGAGCTGAAACGAATGCAGCCAAGAGCGAGCGTCTGTGACTTACGGTTCAAGAGTTATTCACAGAAACATGGTTCTGAACTTTGCTGCCAGCCGCGAAAGCGAAAATAACCAAGATCGAGCGTCTAGGATTTACTTGTCTATAGCTCGCCTGGGAAACATCCAGAGAAGTCAAAGACAGTGCTTCTATACTAATTGCCAGGCGCTGAGACGAATGCCGCCAAGATCTAGCGTCTATGACTTACGGTTCAAGAATTAGCCTCAGAAACAGTGGGAAACAGTGCTTCTATACTAATTGCCAGGCGCTGAGACGAATGCCGCCAAGATCGAGCGTCTATGACTTACGGTTCAAGAATTAGCCTCAGAAACAGTGGTTCTGAACATGCTGCCAATAGCTCGCCTGGGAAACATCCAGAGAAGTCCAAGATAGTGTTTTTTAGACTGGCTGCCACGAGCTGAAACGAATGCAGCCAAGAGCGAGCGTCTGTGACTTACGGTTCAAAAGTTATTCACAGAAACATGGTTCTGAACTTTGCTGCCAGCCGCGAAAGCGAAAATAACCAAGATCGAGAGTCTAGGATTTACTTGTCAATAGCTCGCCTGGGAAATATCCAGAGAAGTCAAAGACAGTGCTTCTATACTAATTGCCAGGCGCTGAGACGAATGCCGCCAAGATCTAGCGTCTATGACTTACGGTTCAAGAATTAGCCTCAGAAACAGTGGGAAACAGTGCTTCTATACTAATTGCCAGGCGCTGAGACGAATGCCGCCAAGATCGAGCGTCTATGACTTACGGTTCAAGAATTAGCCTCAGAAACAGTGGTTCTGAACATGCTGCCAATAGCTCGCCTGGGAAACATCCAGAGAAGTCCAAGATAGTGTTTTTTAGACTGGCTGCCACGAGCTGAAACGAATGCAGCCAAGAGCGAGCGTCTGTGACTTACGGTTCAAGAGTTATTCACAGAAACATGGTTCTGAACTTTGCTGCCAGCCGCGAAAGCGAAAATAAGCAAGATCGAGCGTCTAGGATTTACTTGTCAATAGCTCGCCTGGGAAACATCCAGAGAAGTCAAAGACAGTGCTTCTATACTAATTGCCAGGCGCTGAGACGAATGCCGCCAAGATCTAGCGTCTATGACTTACGGTTCAAGAATTAGCCTCAGAAACAGTGGGAAACAGTGCTTCTATACTAATTGCCAGGCGCTGAGACGAATGCCGCCAAGATCGAGCGTCTATGACTTACGGTTCAAGAATTAGCCTCAGAAACAGTGGTTCTGAACATGCTGCCAATAGCTCGCCTGGGAAACATCCAGAGAAGTCCAAGATAGTGTTTTTTAGACTGGCTGCCACGAGCTGAAACGAATGCAGCCAAGAGCGAGCGTCTGTGACTTACGGTTCAAGAGTTATTCACAGAAACATGGTTCTGAACTTTGCTGCCAGCCGCGAAAGCGAAAGTAACCAAGATCGAGCGTCTAGGATTTACTTGTCAATAGCTCGCCTGGGAAACATCCAGAGAAGTCAAAGACAGTGCTTCTATACTAATTGCCAGGCGCTGAGACGAATGCCGCCAAGATCTAGCGTCTATGACTTACGGTTCAAGAATTAGCCTCAGAAACAGTGGGAAACAGTGCTTCTATACTAATTGCCAGGCGCTGAGACGAATGCCGCCAAGATCGAGCGTCTATGACTTACGGTTCAAGAATTAGCCTCAGAAACAGTGGTTCTGAACATGCTGCCAATAGCTCGCCTGGGAAACATCCAGAGAAGTCCAAGATAGTGTTTTTTAGACTGGCTGCCACGAGCTGAAACGAATGCAGCCAAGAGCGAGCGTCTGTGACTTACGGTTCAAGAGTTATTCACAGAAACATGGTTCTGAACTTTGCTGCCAGCCGCGAAAGCGAAAATAAGCAAGATCGAGCGTCTAGGATTTACTTGTCAATAGCTCGCCTGGGAAACATCCAGAGAAGTCAAAGACAGTGCTTCTATACTAATTGCCAGGCGCTGAGACGAATGCCGCCAAGATCTAGCGTCTATGACTTACGGTTCAAGAATTAGCCTCAGAAACAGTGGGAAACAGTGCTTCTATACTAATTGCCAGGCGCTGAGACGAATGCCGCCAAGATCGAGCGTCTATGACTTACGGTTCAAGAATTAGCCTCAGAAACAGTGGTTCTGAACATGCTGCCAATAGCTCGCCTGGGAAACATCCAGAGAAGTCCAAGATAGTGTTTTTTAGACTGGCTGCCACGAGCTGAAACGAATGCAGCCAAGAGCGAGCGTCTGTGACTTACGGTTCAAGAGTTATTCACAGAAACATGGTTCTGAACTTTGCTGCCAGCCGCGAAAGCGAAAATAACCAAGATCGAGCGTCTAGGATTTACTTGTCAATAGCTCGCCTGGGAAACATCCAGAGAAGTCAAAGACAGTGCTTCTATACTAATTGCCAGGCGCTGAGACGAATGCCGCCAAGATCTAGCGTCTATGACTTACGGTTCAAGAATTAGCCTCAGAAACAGTGGGAAACAGTGCTTCTATACTAATTGCCAGGCGCTGAGACGAATGCCGCCAAGATCGAGCGTCTATGACTTACGGTTCAAGAATTAGCCTCAGAAACAGTGGTTCTGAACATGCTGCCAATAGCTCGCCTGGGAAACATCCAGAGAAGTCCAAGATAGTGTTTTTTAGACTGGCTGCCACGAGCTGAAACGAATGCAGCCAAGAGCGAGCGTCTGTGACTTACGGTTCAAGAGTTATTCACAGAAACATGGTTCTGAACTTTGCTGCCAGCCGCGAAAGCGAAAATAACCAAGATCGAGCGTCTAGGATTTACTTGTCAATAGCTCGCCTGGGAAACATCCAGAGAAGTCAAAGACAGTGCTTCTATACTAATTGCCAGGCGCTGAGACGAATGCCGCCAAGATCTAGCGTCTATGACTTACGGTTCAAGAATTAGCCGCAGAAACAGTGGGAAACAGTGCTTCTATACTAATTGCCAGGCGCTGAGACGAATGCCGCCAAGATCGAGCGTCTATGACTTACGGTTCAAGAATTAGCCTCAGAAACAGTGGTTCTGAACATGCTGCCAATAACTCGCCTGGGAAACATCCAGAGAAGTCCAAGATAGTGTTTTTTAGACTGGCTGCCACGAGCTGAAACGAATGCAGCCAAGAGCGAGCGTCTGTGACTTACGGTTCAAGAGTTATTCACAGAAACATGGTTCTGAACTTTGCTGCCAGCCGCGAAAGCGAAAATAAGCAAGATCGAGCGTCTAGGATTTACTTGTCTATAGCTCGCCTGGGAAACATCCAGAGAAGTCAAAGACAGTGCTTCTATACTAATTTCCAGGCGCTGAGACGAATGCCGCCAAGATCTAGCGTCTATGACTTACGGTTCAAGAATTAGCCTCAGAAACAGTGGGAAACAGTGCTTCTATACTAATTGCCAGGCGCTGAGACGAATGCCGCCAAGATCGAGCGTCTATGACTTACGGTTCAAGAATTAGCCTCAGAAACAGTGTTTCTGAACATGCTGCCAATAGCTCGCCTGGGAAACATCCAGAGAAGTCCAAGATAGTGTTTTTTAGACTGGCTGCCACGAGCTGAAACGAATGCAGCCAAGAGCGAGCGTCTGTGACTTACGGTTCAAGAGTTATTCACAGAAACATGGTTCTGAACTTTGCTGCCAGCCGCGAAAGCGAAAATAAGCAAGATCGAGCGTCTAGGATTTACTTGTCAATAGCTCGCCTGGGAAACATCCAGAGAAGTCAAAGACAGTGCTTCTATACTAATTGCCAGGCGCTGAGACGAATGCCGCCAAGATCTAGCGTCTATGACTTACGGTTCAAGAATTAGCCTCAGAAACAGTGGGAAACAGTGCTTCTATACTAATTGCCAGGCGCTGAGACGAATGCCGCCAAGATCGAGCGTCTATGACTTACGGTTCAAGAATTAGCCTCAGAAACAGTGGTTCTGAACATGCTGCCAATAGCTCGCCTGGGAAACATCCAGAGAAGTCCAAGATAGTGTTTTTTAGACTGGCTGCCACGAGCTGAAACGAATGCAGCCAAGAGCGAGCGTCTGTGACTTACGGTTCAAGAGTTATTCACAGAAACATGGTTCTGAACTTTGCTGCCAGCCGCGAAAGCGAAAATAACCAAGATCGAGCGTCTAGGATTTACTTGTCAATAGCTCGCCTGGGAAACATCCAGAGAAGTCAAAGACAGTGCTACTATACTAATTGCCAGGCGCTGAGACGAATGCCGCCAAGATCTAGCGTCTATGACTTACGGTTCAAGAATTAGCCGCAGAAACAGTGGGAAACAGTGCTTCTATACTAATTGCCAGGCGCTGAGACGAATGCCGCCAAGATCGAGCGTCTATGACTTACGGTTCAAGAATTAGCCTCAGAAACAGTGGTTCTGAACATGCTGCCAATAACTCGTCTGGGAAACATCCAGAGAAGTCCAAGATAGTGTTTTTTAGACTGGCTGCCACGAGCTGAAACGAATGCAGCCAAGAGCGAGCGTCTGTGACTTACGGTTCAAGAGTTATTCACAGAAACATGGTTCTGAACTTTGCTGCCAGCCGCGAAAGCGAAAATAACCAAGATCGAGCGTCTAGGATTTACTTGTCTATAGCTCGCCTGGGAAACATCCAGAGAAGTCAAAGACAGTGCTTCTATACTAATTGCCAGGCGCTGAGACGAATGCCGCCAAGATCTAGCGTCTATGACTTACGGTTCAAGAATTAGCCTCAGAAACAGTGGGAAACAGTGCTTCTATACTAATTGCCAGGCGCTGAGACGAATGCCGCCAAGATCGAGCGTCTATGACTTACGGTTCAAGAATTAGCCTCAGAAACAGTGTTTCTGAACATGCTGCCAATAGCTCGCCTGGGAAACATCCAGAGAAGTCCAAGATAGTGTTTTTTAGACTGGCTGCCACGAGCTGAAACGAATGCAGCCAAGAGCGAGCGTCTGTGACTTACGGTTCAAAAGTTATTCACAGAAACATGGTTCTGAACTTTGCTGCCAGCCGCGAAAGCGAAAATAACCAAGATCGAGAGTCTAGGATTTACTTGTCAATAGCTCGCCTGGGAAACATCCAGAGAAGTCAAAGACAGTGCTTCTATACTAATTGCCAGGCGCTGAGACGAATGCCGCCAAGATCTAGCGTCTATGACTTACGGTTCAAGAATTAGCCTCAGAAACAGTGGGAAACAGTGCTTCTATACTAATTGCCAGGCGCTGAGACGAATGCCGCCAAGATCGAGCGTCTATGACTTACGGTTCAAGAATTAGCCTCAGAAACAGTGGTTCTGAACATGCTGCCAATAGCTCGCCTGGGAAACATCCAGAGAAGTCCAAGATAGTGTTTTTTAGACTGGCTGCCACGAGCTGAAACGAATGCAGCCAAGAGCGAGCGTCTGTGACTTACGGTTCAAGAGTTATTCACAG
>NW_027462797.1:0-60899 GCF_050947455.1 Rhinoderma darwinii
ATGACTTACGGTTCAGGAATTAGCCTCAGAAACAGTGGTTCTGAACATGCTGCTAATAGCTCGCCTGGGAAACATCCAGAGAAGTCCAATATAGTGTTTTTTAGACTGGCTGCCACGAGCTGAAAACGAATGCAACCAAGAGCGAGCGTCTGTGACTTACGATTCAAGAGTTATACACAGAAACATGGTTCTGAACTTTGCTGCCAGCCGCGAAAGCGAAAGTAACCAAGATCGAGCATCTAGGATTTACTTGTGAATAGCTCGCCTGGGAAACATCCAGAGAAGTCAAAGACAGTGCTTCTATACTAATTGCCAGGCGCTGAGACGAATGCCGCCAAGATCAAGCGTCTAAGACTTACGGTTCAAGAATTAGCCTCAGAAACAGTGGGAAACAGTGCTTCTATACTAATTGCCAGGCGCTGAGACGAATGCCGCCAAGATCGAGCGTCTATGACTTACGGTTCAAGAATTAGCCTCAGAAACAGTGGTTCTGAACATGCTGCCAATAGCTCGCCTGGGAAACATCCAGAGAAGTCCAAGATAGTGTTTTTTTAGACTGGCTGCCACGAGCTGAAACGAATCCAACCAAGAGCGAGCGTCTGTGACTTACGATTCAAGAGTTATTCACAGAAACATGGTTCTGAACTTTGCTGCCAGCCGCGAAAGCGAAAGTAACCAAGATCGAGCGTCTAGGATTTACTTGTGAATAGCTCGCCTGGGAAACATCCAGAAAAGTCAAAGACAGTGCTTCTATACTAATTGCCAGGCGCTGAGACGAATGCCGCAAAGATCAAGCGTCTAAGACTTACGGTTCAAGAATTAGCCTCAGAAACAGTGGGAAACAGTGCTTCTATACTAATTGCCAGGCGCTGAGACGAATGCCGCCAAGATCGAGCGTCTATGACTTACGGTTCAAGAATTAGCCTCAGAAACAGTGGTTCAAAACATGCTGCCAATAGCTCGCCTGGGAAACATCCAGAGAAGTCCAAGATAGTGTTTTTTAGACTGGCTGCCACGAGCTGAAACGAATGCAGCCAAGAGCGAGCGTCTGTGACTTACGGTTCAAGAGTTATTCACAGAAACATGGTTCGGATCTTTGCTGCCAGCCGCGAAAGCGAAAATAACCAAGATCGAGCGTCTAGGATTTACTAGTCAATAGTTCGCCTGGAAAACATCCAGAGAAGTCAAAGACAGTGCAGCTATACTAATTGCCAGGCGCTGAGACGAATGCCGCAAGGATCAAGCGTCTAAGACTTACGGTTCAAGAATTAGCCTCAGAAACAGTGGGAAACAGTGCTTCTATACTAATTGCCAGGCGCTGAGACGAATGCCGCCAAGATCGAGCGTCTATGACTTACGGTTCAAGAATTAGCCTCAGAAACAGTGGTTCTGAACATGCTGCTAATAGCTCGCCTGGGAAACATCCAGAGAAGTCCAATATAGTGTTTTTTAGACTGGCTGCCACGAGCTGAAACGAATGCAACCAAGAGCGAGCGTCTGTGACTTACGATTCAAGAGTTATTCACAGAAACATGGTTCTGAACTTTGCTGCCAGCCGCGAAAGCGAAAGTAACCAAGATCGAGCATCTAGGATTTACTTGTGAATAGCTCGCCTGGGAAACATCCAGAGAAGTCAAAGACAGTGCTTCTATACTAATTGCCAGGCGCTGAGACGAATGCTGCCAAGATCAAGCGTCTAAGACTTACGGTTCAAGAATTAGCCTCAGAAACAGTGGGAAACAGTGCTTCTATACTAATTGCCAGGCGCTGAGACGAATGCCGCCAAGATCGAGCGTCTATGACTTACGGTTCAAGAATTAGCCTCAGAAACAGTGGTTCAAAACATGCTGCCAATAGCTCGCCTGGGAAACATCCAGAGAAGTCCAAAATAGTGTTTTTTAGACTGGCTGCCACGAGCTGAAACGAATGCAGCCAAGAGCGAGCGTCTGTGACTTACGGTTCAAGAGTTATTCACATAAACATGGTTCGGAACTTTGCTGCCAGCCGCGAAAGCGAAAATAACCAAGATCGAGCGTCTAGGATTTACTTGTAAATAGCTCGCCTGGGAAACTTTCAGATAAGTCAAAGACAGTGCTTCTATACTAATTGCCAGGCGCTGAGACGAATGCCGCCAAGATCAAGCGTCTAAGACTTACGGTTCAAGAATTAGCCTCAGAAACAGTGGGAAACAGTGCTTCTATACTAATTGCCAGGCGCTGAGACGAATGCCGCCAAGATCGAGCGTCTATGACTTACGGTTCAAGAATTAGCCTCAGAAACAGTGGTTCTGAACATGCTGCCAATAGCTCGCCTGGGAAACATCCAGAGAAGTCCAAGATAGTGTTTTTTTTAGACTGGCTGCCACGAGCTGAAACGAATGCAGCCAAGAGCGAGCGTCTGTGACTTACGGTTCAAAAGTTATTCACATAAACATGGTTCTGAACTTTGCTGCCAGCCGCGAAAGCCAAAGCAACCAAGATCGAGCGTCTAGGATTTACTTGTGAATAGCTCGCCTGGAAAACATCCAGAGAAGTCAAAGACAGTGCAGCTATACTAATTGCCAGGCGCTGAGACGAATGCCGCCAAGATCAAGCGTCTAAGACTTACGGTTCAAGAATTAGCCTCAGAAACAGTGGGAAACAGTGCTTCTATACTAATTGCCAGGCGCTGAGACGAATGCCGCCAAGATCGAGCGTCTATGACTTACGGTTCAAGAATTAGCCTCAGAAACAGTGGTTCTGAACATGCTGCCAATAGCTCGCCTGGGAAACATCCAGAGAAGTCCAAGATAGTGTTTTTTAGACTGGCTGCCACGAGCTGAAACGAAAGCAGCCAAGAGCGAGCGTCTGTCACTTACGGTTCAAGAGTTATTCACAGAAACATGGTTCTGAACTTTGCTGCCAGCCGCGAAAGCGAAAATAACCAAGATCGAGCGTCTAGGATTTACTTGTCAATAGCTCGCCTGGGAAACATCCAGTGAAGTCAAAGACAGTGCTTCTATACTAATTGCCAGGCGCTGAGACGAATGCCGCCAAGATCGAGCGTCTATGACTTACGGTTCAAGAATTAGCCTCAGAAACAGTGGGAAACAGTGCTTCTATACTAATTTCCAGGTGCTGAGACGAATGCTGCCAAGATCGAGCGTCTATGACTTACGGTTCAAGAATTAGCCTCAGAAACAGTGGTTCTAAACATGCTGCCAATAGCTCGACTGGGAAACATCCAGAGAAGTCCAAGATAGTGTTTTTTAGACTGACTGCCACGAGCTGAAACGAATGCAGCCAAGAGCGAGCGTCTGTCACTTACGGTTCAAGAGTTATTCACAGAAACATGGTTCTGAACTTTGCTGCCAGCCGCGAAAGCGAAAATAACCAAGATCGAGCGTCTAGGATTTACTTGTCAATAGCTCGCCTGGGAAACATCCAGAGAAGTAAAAGATAGTGCTTCCATACTAATTGCCAGGCGCTGAGACGAATGCCGCCAAGATCAAGCGTCTAAGACTTACGGTTCAATAATTAGCCTCAGAAACAGTGGGAAACAGTGCTTCTATACTAATTGCCAGGCGCTGAGACGAATGCCGCCAAGATCGAGCGTCTATGACTTACGGTTCAAGAATTAGCCTCAGAAACAGTGGTTCTAAACATGCTGCCAATAGCTCGACTGGGAAACATCCAGAGAAGTCCAAGATAGTGTTTTTTAGACTGACTGCCACGAGCTGAAACGAATGCAGCCAAGAGCGAGCGTCTGTCACTTACGGTTCAAGAGTTATTCACAGAAACATGGTTCTGAACTTTGCTGCCAGCCGCGAAAGCGAAAATAACCAAGATCGAGCGTCTGGGATTTACTTGTCAATAGCTCGCCTGGGAAACATCCAGAGAAGTCAAAGATAGTGCTTCCATACTAATTGCCAGGCGCTGAGACGAATGCCGCCAAGATCAAGCGTCTAAGACTTACGGTTCAATAATTAGCCTCAGAAACAGTGGGAAACAGTGCTTCTATACTAATTGCCAGGCGCTGAGACGAATGCCGCCAAGATCGAGCGTCTATGACTTACGGTTCAAGAATTAGCCTCAGAAACAGTGGTTTTGAACATGCTGCCAATAGCTCGCCGGGGAAACATCCAGAGAAGTCCAAGATAGTGTTTTTTAGACTGGCTGCCACGAGCTGAAACGAATGCAGCCAAGAGCGAGCGTCTGTCACTTACGGTTCAAGAGTTATTCACAGAAACATGGTTCTGAACTTTGCTGCCAGCCGCGAAAGCGAAAATAATCAAGATCGAGCGTCTAGGATTTACTTGTCAATAGCTCGCCTGGGAAACTTTCAGATAAGTCAAAGACTGCTTCTATACTAATTGCCAGGCGCTGAGACGAATGCCGCCAAGATCAAGCGTCTAAGACTTACGGTTCAAGAATTAGCCTCAGAAACAGTGGGAAACAGTGCTTCTATACTAATTGCCAGGCGCTGAGACGAATGCCGCCAAGATCGAGCGTCTATGACTTACGGTTCAAGAATTAGCCTCAGAAACAGTGGTTCTGAACATGCTGCTAATAGCTCGCCTGGGAAACATCCAGAGATGTCCAATATAGTGTTTTTTAGACTGGCTGCCACGAGCTGAAACGAATGCAGCCAAGAGCGAGCGTCTGTGACTTACGGTTCAAGAGTTATTCACAGAAACATGGTTCTGAACTTTGCTGCCAGCCGCGAAAGCGAAAGTAACCAAGATCGAGCGTCTAGGATTTACTTGTGAATAGCTCGCCTGGGAAACATCCAGAGAAGTCAAAGACATTGCTTCCATACTAATTGCCAGGCGCTGAGACGAATGCCGCCAAGATCAAGCGTCTAAGACTTACGGTTCAAGAATTAGCCTCAGAAACAGTGGTTCTGAACATGCTGCCAATAGCTCGCCTGGGAAAACATCCAGAGAAGTCCAAGATAGTGTTTTTTAGACTGGCTGCCACGAGCTGAAACGAATGCAGCCAAGAGCGAGCGTCTGTCACTTACGGTTCAAGAGTTATTCACAGAAACATGGTTCTGAACTTTGCTGCCAGCCGCGAAAAAGAAAGCAACCAAGATCGAGCGTCTAGGATTTACTTGTGAATAGCTCGCCTGGAAAACATCCAGAGAAGTCAAAGACAGTGCAGCTATACTAATTGCCAGGCGCTGAGACGAATGCCGCAAGGATCAAGCGTCTAAGACTTACGGTTCAAGAATTAGCCTCAGAAACAGTGGGAAACAGTGCTTCTATACTAATTGCCAGGCGCTGAGACGAATGCCGCCAAGATCGAGCGTCTATGACTTACGGTTCAAGAATTAGCCTCAGAAACAGTGGTTCTGAACATGCTGCCAATAGCTCGCCTGGGAAACATCCAGAGAAGTCCAAGATAGTGTTTTTTAGACTGGCTGCCACGAGCTGAAACGAATGCAGCCAAGAGCGAGCGTCTGTGACTTACGGTTCAAGAGTTATTCACAGAAACATGGTTCTGAACTTTGCTGCCAGCCGCGAAAGCGAAAGTAACCAAGATCGAGCGTCTAGGATTTACTTGTGAATAGCTCGCCTGGAAACATCCAGAGAAGTCAAAGACAGTGCTTCCATACTAATTGCCAGGCGCTGAGACGAATACCGCCAAGATCGAGCGTCTATGACTTACGGTTCAAGAATTAGCCTCAGAAACAGTGGTTCTGAACATGCTGCCAATAGCTCGCCTGGGAAACATCCAGAGATGTCCAAGATAGTGTTTTTTAGACTGGCTGCCACGAGCTGAAACGAATGCAGCCAAGAGCGAGCGTCTGTCACTTACGGTTCAAGAGTTATTCACAGAAACATGGTTCTGAACTTTGCTGCCAGCCGCGAAAGCGAAAATAACCAAGATCGAGCGTCCTAGGATTTACTTGTCAATAGCTCGCCTGGGAAACTTTCAGATAAGTCAAAGACTGCTTCTATACTAATTGCCAGGCGCTGAGACGAATGCCGCCAAGATCAAGCGTCTAAGACTTACGGTTCAAGAATTAGCCTCAGAAACAGTGGGAAACAGTGCTTCTATACTAATTGCCAGGCGCTGAGACGAATGCCGCCAAGATCGAGCGTCTATGACTTACGGTTCAAGAATTAGCCTCAGAAACAGTGGTTCTGAACATGCTGCCAATAGCTCGCCTGGGAAACATCCAGAGAAGTCCAAGATAGTGTTTTTTAGACTGGCTGCCACGAGCTGAAACGAATGCAGCCAAGAGCGAGCGTCTGTGACTTACGGTTCAAGAGTTATTCACAGAAACATGGTTCTGAACTTTGCTGCCAGCCGCGAAAGCGAAAGTAACCAAGATCGAGCGTCTAGGATTTACTTGTCAATAGCTCGCCTGGGAAACATCCAGAGAAGTCAAAGACAGTGCTTCTATACTAATTGCCAGGCGCTGAGACGAATGCCGCCAAGATCGAGCGTCTATGACTTACGGTTCAAGAATTAGCCTCAGAAACCAGTGGTTCTGAACATGCTGCCAATAGATCGCCTGGGAAACATCCAGAGAAGTCCAAGATAGTGTTTTTTAGACTGGCTGCCACGAGCTGAAACGAATGCAGCCAAGAGCGAGCGTCTTTGACTTACGGTTCAAGAGTTATTCACAGAAACATGGTTCTGAACTTTGCTGCCAGCCGCGAAAGCGAAAATAACCAAGATCGAGCGTCTAGGATTTACTTGTCAATAGCTCGCCTGGGAAACATCCAGAGAAGTCAAAGATAGTGCTTCCATACTAATTGCCAGGCGCTGAGACAAATGCCGCCAAGATCAAGAGTCTAAGACTTACGGTTCAATAATTAGCCTCAGAAACAGTGGGAAACAGTGCTTCTATACTAATTGCCAGGCGCTGAGACGAATGCCGCCAAGATCGAGCGTCTATGACTTACGGTTCAAGAATTAGCCTCAGAAACAGTGGTTTTGAACATGCTGCCAATAGCTCGCCGGGGAAACATCCAGAGAAGTCCAAGATAGTGTTTTTTTAGACTGGCTGCCACGAGCTGAAACGAATGCAGCCAAGAGCGAGCGTCTGTGACTTACGGTTCAAGAGTTATTCACAGAAACATGGTTCTGAACTTTGCTGCCAGCCGCGAAAGCGAAAGTAACCAAGATCGAGCGTCTAGGATTTACTTGTGAATAGCTCGCCTGGGAAACATCCAGAGAAGTCAAAGACAGTGCTTCTATACTAATTGCCAGGCGCTGAGACGAATGCCGCCAAGATCAAGCGTCTAAGACTTACGGTTCAAGAATTAGCCTCAGAAACAGTGGTTCTGAACATGCTGCCAATAGCTCGCCTGGGAAACATCCAGAGAAGTCCAAGATAGTGTTTTTTAGACTGGCTGCCACGAGCTGAAACGAATGCAGCCAAGAGCGAGCGTCTGTCACTTACGGTTCAAGAGTTATTCACAGAAACATGGTTCTGAACTTTGCTGCCAGCCGCGAAAGCGAAAGCAACCAAGATCGAGCGTCTAGGATTTACTTGTGAATAGCTCGCCTGGAAAACATCCAGAGAAGTCAAAGACAGTGCAGCTATACTAATTGCCAGGCGCTGAGACGAATGCCGCAAGGATCAAGCGTCTAAGACTTACGGTTCAAGAATTAGCCTCAGAAACAGTGGGAAACAGTGCTTCTATACTAATTGCCAGGCGCTGAGACGAATGCCGCCAAGATCGAGCGTCTATGACTTACGGTTCAAGAATTAGCCTCAGAAACAGTGGTTCTGAACATGCTGCCAATAGCTCGCCTGGGAAACATCCAGAGAAGTCCAAGATAGTGTTTTTTTAGACTGGCTGCCACGAGCTGAAACGAATGCAGCCAAGAGCGAGCGTCTGTGACTTACGGTTCAAGAGTTATTCACAGAAACATGGTTCTGAACTTTGCTGCCAGCCGCGAAAGCGAAAGTAACCAAGATCGAGCGTCTAGGATTTACTTGTGAATAGCTCGCCTGGGAAACATCCAGAGAAGTCAAAGACAGTGCTTCCATACTAATTGCCAGGCGCTGAGACGAATACCGCCAAGATCGAGCGTCTATGACTTACGGTTCAAGAATTAGCCTCAGAAACAGTGGTTCTGAACATGCTGCCAATAGCTCGCCTGGGAAACATCCAGAGATGTCCAAGATAGTGTTTTTTAGACTGGCTGCCACGAGCTGAAACGAATGCAGCCAAGAGCGAGCGTCTGTCACTTACGGTTCAAGAGTTATTCACAGAAACATGGTTCTGAACTTTGCTGACAGCCGCGAAAGCGAAAATAACCAAGATCGAGCGTCTAGGATTTACTTGTCAATAGCTCGCCTGGGAAACTTTCAGATAAGTCAAAGACTGCTTCTATACTAATTGCCAGGCGCTGAGACGAATGCCGCCAAGATCAAGCGTCTAAGACTTACGGTTCAAGAATTAGCCTCAGAAACAGTGGGAAACAGTGCTTCTATACTAATTGCCAGGCGCTGAGACGAATGCCGCCAAGATCGAGCGTCTATGACTTACGGTTCAAGAATTAGCCTCAGAAACAGTGGTTCTGAAACATGCTGCCAATAGCTCGCCTGGGAAACATCCAGAGAAGTCCAAGATAGTGTTTTTTAGACTGGCTGCCACGAGCTGAAACGAATGCAGCCAAGAGCGAGCGTCTGTGACTTACGGTTCAAGAGTTATTCACAGAAACATGGTTCTGAACTTTGCTGCCAGCCGCGAAAGCGAAAGTAACCAAGATCGAGCGTCTAGGATTTACTTGTCAATAGCTCGCCTGGGAAACATCCAGAGAAGTCAAAGACAGTGCTTCTATACTAATTGCCAGGCGCTGAGACGAATGCCGCCAAGATCGAGCGTCTATGACTTACGGTTCAAGAATTAGCCTCAGAACCAGTGGTTCTGAACATGCTGCCAATAGATCGCCTGGGAAACATCCAGAGAAGTCCAAGATAGTGTTTTTTAGACTGGCTGCCACGAGCTGAAACGAATGCAGCCAAGAGCGAGCGTCTTTGACTTACGGTTCAAGAGTTATTCACAGAAACATGGTTCTGAACTTTGCTGCCAGCCGCGAAAGCGAAAATAACCAAGATCGAGCGTCTAGGATTTACTTGTCAATAGCTCGCCTGGGAAACATCCAGAGAAGTCAAAGATAGTGCTTCCATACTAATTGCCAGGCGCTGAGACAAATGCCGCCAAGATCAAGCGTCTAAGACTTACGGTTCAATAATTAGCCTCAGAAACAGTGGGAAACAGTGCTTCTATACTAATTGCCAGGCGCTGAGACGAATGCCGCCAAGATCGAGCGTCTATGACTTACGGTTCAAGAATTAGCCTCAGAAACAGTGGTTTTGAACATGCTGCCAATAGCTCGCCGGGGAAACATCCAGAGAAGTCCAAGATAGTGTTTTTTAGACTGGCTGCCACGAGCTGAAACGAATGCAGCCAAGAGCGAGCGTCTGTGACTTACGGTTCAAGAGTTATTCACAGAAACATGGTTCTGAACTTTGCTGCCAGCCGCGAAAGCGAAAGTAACCAAGATCGAGCGTCTAGGATTTACTTGTGAATAGCTCGCCTGGGAAACATCCAGAGAAGTCAAAGACAGTGCTTCTATACTAATTGCCAGGCGCTGAGACGAATGCCGCCAAGATCAAGCGTCTAAGACTTACGGTTCAAGAATTAGCCTCAGAAACAGTGGTTCTGAACATGCTGCCAATAGCTCGCCTGGGAAACATCCAGAGAAGTCCAAGATAGTGTTTTTAGACTGGCTGCCACGAGCTGAAACGAATGCAGCCAAGAGCGAGCGTCTGTCACTTACGGTTCAAGAGTTATTCACAGAAACATGGTTCTGAACTTTGCTGCCAGCCGCGAAAGCGAAAGCAACCAAGATCGAGCGTCTAGGATTTACTTGTGAATAGCTCGCCTGGAAAACATCCAGAGAAGTCAAAGACAGTGCAGCTATACTAATTGCCAGGCGCTGAGACGAATGCCGCAAGGATCAAGCGTCTAAGACTTACGGTTCAAGAATTAGCCTCAGAAACAGTGGTTCTGAACATGCTGCCAATAGCTCGCCTGGGAAACATCCAGAGAAGTCCAAGATAGTGTTTTTTAGACTGGCTGCCACGAGCTGAAACGAATGCAGCCAAGAGCGAGCGTCTGTCACTTACGGTTCAAGAGTTATTCACAGAAACATGGTTCTGAACTTTGCTGCCAGCCGCGAAAGCGAAAATAACCAAGATCGAGCGTCTAGGATTTACTTGTCAATAGCTCGCCTGGGAAACTTTCAGATAAGTCAAAGACTGCTTCTATACTAATTGCCAGGCGCTGAGACGAATGCCGCCAAGATCAAGCGTCTAAGACTTACGGTTCAAGAATTAGCCTCAGAAACAGTGGGAAACAGTGCTTCTATACTAATTGCCAGGCGCTGAGACGAATGCCGCCAAGATCGAGCGTCTATGACTTACGGTTCAAGAATTAGCCTCAGAAACAGTGGTTCTGAACATGCTGCTAATAGCTCGCCTGGGAAACATCCAGAGAAGTCCAATATAGTGTTTTTTAGACTGGCTGCCACGAGCTGAAACGAATGCAGCCAAGAGCGAGCGTCTGTGACTTACGGTTCAAGAGTTATTCACAGAAACATGGTTCTGAACTTTGCTGCCAGCCGCGAAAGCGAAAGTAACCAAGATCGAGCGTCTAGGATTTACTTGTGAATAGCTCGCCTGGGAAACATCCAGAGAAGTCAAAGACAGTGCTTCTATACTAATTGCCAGGCGCTGAGACGAATGCCGCCAAGATCAAGCGTCTAAGACTTACGGTTCAAGAATTAGCCTCAGAAACAGTGGTTCTGAACATGCTGCCAATAGCTCGCCTGGGAAACATCCAGAGAAGTCCAAGATAGTGTTTTTTAGACTGGCTGCCACGAGCTGAAACGAATGCAGCCAAGAGCGAGCGTCTGTCACTTACGGTTCAAGAGTTATTCACAGAAACATGGTTCTGAACTTTGCTGCCAGCCGCGAAAGCGAAAGTAACCAAGATCGAGCGTCTAGGATTTACTTGTGAATAGCTCGCCTGGGAAAAATCCAGAGAAGTCAAAGACAGTGCTTCTATACTAATTGCCAGGCGCTGAGACGAATGCCGCCAAGATCAAGCGTCTAAGACTTACGGTTCAAGAATTAGCCTCAGAAACAGTTGGAAACAGTGCTTCTATACTAATTGCCAGGCGCTGAGACGAATGCCGCCAAGATCGAGCGTCTATGACTTACGGTTCAAGAATTAGCCTCAGAAACAGTGGTTCTGAACATGCTGCTAATAGCTCGCCTGGGAAACATCCAGAGAAGTCCAATATAGTGTTTTTTAGACTGGCTGCCACGAGCTGAAACGAATGCAGCCAAGAGCGAGCGTCTGTGACTTACGGTTCAAGAGTTATTCACAGAAACATGGTTCTGAACTTTGCTGCCAGCCGCGAAAGCGAAAGTAACCAAGATCGAGCGTCTAGGATTTACTTGTGAATAGCTCGCCTGGGAAACATCCAGAGAAGTCAAAGACAGTGCTTCTATACTAATTGCCAGGCGCTGAGACGAATGCCGCCAAGATCAAGCGTCTAAGACTTACGGTTCAAGAATTAGCCTCAGAAACAGTGGTTCTGAACATGCTGCTAATAGCTCGCCTGGGAAGCATCCAGAGAAGTCCAATATAGTGTTTTTTAGACTGGCTGCCACGAGCTGAAACGATTGCAACCAAGAGCGAGCGTCTGTGACTTACGATTCAAGAGTTATTCACAGAAACATGGTTCTGAACTTTGCTGCCAGCCGCGAAAGCGAAAGTAACCAAGATCGAGCGTCTAGGATTTACTTGTGAATAGCTCGCCTGGGAAACATCCAGAGAAGTCAAAGACAGTGCTTCTATACTAATTGCCAGGCGCTGAGACGAATGCCGCCAAGATCAAGCGTCTAAGACTTACGGTTCAAGAATTAGCCTCAGAAACAGTGGTTCTGAACATGCTGCCAATAGCTCGCCTGGGAAACATCCAGAGAAGTCCAAGATAGTGTTTTTTAGACTGGCTGCCACGAGCTGAAACGAATGCAGCCAAGAGCGAGCGTCTGTCACTTACGGTTCAAGAGTTATTCACAGAAACATGGTTCTGAACTTTGCTGCCAGCCGCGAAAGCGAAAGTAACCAAGATCGAGCGTCTAGGATTTACTTGTGAATAGCTCGCCTGGGAAAAATCCAGAGAAGTCAAAGACAGTGCTTCTATACTAATTGCCAGGCGCTGAGACGAATGCCGCCAAGATCAAGCGTCTAAGACTTACGGTTCAAGAATTAGCCTCAGAAACAGTTGGAAACAGTGCTTCTATACTAATTGCCAGGCGCTGAGACGAATGCCGCCAAGATCGAGCGTCTATGACTTACGGTTCAAGAATTAGCCTCAGAAACAGTGGTTCTGAACATGCTGCTAATAGCTCGCCTGGGAAACATCCAGAGAAGTCCAATATAGTGTTTTTTAAACTGGCTGCCACGAGCTGAAACGAATGCAGCCAAGAGCGAGCGTCTGTGACTTACGGTTCAAGAGTTATTCACAGAAACATGGTTCTGAACTTTGCTGCCAGCCGCGAAAGCGAAAGTAACCAAGATCGAGCGTCTAGGATTTACTTGTGAATAGCTCGCCTGGGAAACATCCAGAGAAGTCAAAGACAGTGCTTCTATACTAATTGCCAGGCGCTGAGACGAATGCCGCCAAGATCAAGCGTCTAAGACTTACGGTTCAAGAATTAGCCTCAGAAACAGTGGTTCTGAACATGCTGCTAATAGCTCGCCTGGGAAGCATCCAGAGAAGTCCAATATAGTGTTTTTTAGACTGGCTGCCACGAGCTGAAACGATTGCAACCAAGAGCGAGCGTCTGTGACTTACGATTCAAGAGTTATTCACAGAAACATGGTTCTGAACTTTGCTGCCAGCCGCGAAAGCGAAAGTAACCAAGATCGAGCGTCTAGAATTTACTTGTGAATAGCTCGCCTGGGAAACATCCAGAGAAGTCAAAGACAGTGCTTCTATACTAATTGCCAGGCGCTGAGACGAATGCCGCCAAGATCAAGCGTCTAAGACTTACGGTTCAAGAATTAGCCTCAGAAACAGTGGGAAACAGTGCTTCTATACTAATTGCCAGGCGCTGAGACGAATACCGCCAAGATCGAGCGTCTATGACTTACGGTTCAAGAATTAGCCTCAGAAACAGTGGTTCAAAACATGCTGCCAATAGCTCGCCTGGGAAACATCCAGATAAGTCCAAGATAGTGTTTTTTAGACTGGCTGCCACGAGCTGAAACGAATGCAGCCAAGAGCGAGCGTCTGTGACTTACGGTTCAAGAGTTATTCACAGAAACATGGTTCGGAACTTTGCTGCCAGCCGCGAAAGCGAAAATAACCAAGATCGAGCGTCTAGGATTTACTTGTCAATAGCTCGCCTGGGAAACATCCAGAGAAGTCAAAGACAGTGCTTCTATACTAATTGCCAGGCGCTGAGACGAATGCCGCCAAGATCAAGCGTCTAAGACTTACGGTTCAAGAATTAGCCTCAGAAACAGTGGTTCTGAACATGCTGCCAATAGCTCGCCTGGGAAACATCCAGAGAAGTCCAAGATAGTGTTTTTTTAGACTGGCTGCCACGAGCTGAAACGAATGCAGCCAAGAGCGAGCGTCTGTGACTTACGGTTCAAAAGTTATTCACATAAACATGGTTCTGAACTTTGCTGCCAGCCGCGAAAGCGAAAGCAACCAAGATCGAGCGTCTAGGATTTACTTGTGAATAGCTCGCCTGGAAAACATCCAGAGAAGTCAAAGACAGTGCAGCTATACTAATTGCCAGGCGCTGAGACGAATGCCGCAAGGATCAAGCGTCTAAGACTTACGGTTCAAGAATTAGCCTCAGAAACAGTGGGAAACAGTGCTTCTATACTAATTGCCAGGCGCTGAGACGAATGCCGCCAAGATCGAGCGTCTATGACTTACGGTTCAAGAATTAGCCTCAGAAACAGTGGTTCTGAACATGCTGCCAATAGCTTGCCTGGGAAACATCCAGAGAAGTCCAAGATAGTGTTTTTTAGACTGGCTGCCACGAGCTGAAACGAATGCAGCCCAGAGCGAGCGTCTGTGACTTACGGTTCAAGAGTTATTCACAGAAACATGGTTCTGAACTTTGCTGCCAGCCGCGAAAGCGAAAGTAACCAAGATCGAGCGTCTAGGATTTACTTGTGAATAGCTCGCCTGGGAAACATCCAGAGAAGTCAAAGACAGTGCTTCTATACTAATTGCCAGGCGCTGAGACGAATGCCGCCAAGATCAAGCGTCTAAGACTTACGGTTCAAGAATTAGCCTCAGAAACAGTGGTTCTGAACATGCTGCTAATAGCTCGCCTGGGAAGCATCCAGAGAAGTCCAATATAGTGTTTTTTAGACTGGCTGCCACGAGCTGAAACGAATGCAACCAAGAGCGAGCGTCTGTGACTTACGATTCAAGAGTTATTCACAGAAACATGGTTCTGAACTTTGCTGCCAGCCGCGAAAGCGAAAGTAACCAAGATCGAGCGTCTAGGATTTACTTGTGAATAGCTCGCCTGGGAAACATCCAGAGAAGTCAAAGACAGTGCTTCTATACTAATTGCCAGGCGCTGAGACGAATGCCGCCAAGATCAAGCGTCTAAGACTTACGGTTCAAGAATTAGCCTCAGAAACAGTGGGAAACAGTGCTTCTATACTAATTGCCAGGCGCTGAGACGAATGCCGCCAAGATCGAGCGTCTATGACTTACGGTTCAAGAATTAGCCTCAGAAACAGTGGTTCAAAACATGCTGCCAATAGCTCGCCTGGGAAACATCCAGAGAAGTCCAAGATAGTGTTTTTTAGACTGGCTGCCACGAGCTGAAACGAATGCAGCCAAGAGCGAGCGTCTGTGACTTACGGTTCAAGAGTTATTCACAGAAACATGGTTCGGAACTTTGCTGCCAGCCGCGAAAGCGAAAATAACCAAGATCGAGCGTCTAGGATTTACTTGTCAATAGCTCGCCTGGGAAACATCCAGAGAAGTCAAAGACAGTGCTTCTATACTAATTGCCAGGCGCTGAGACGAATGCCGCCAAGATCGAGCGTCTATGACTTACGGTTCAAGAATTAGCCTCAGAAACAGTGGTTCTGAACATGCTGCCAATAGCTCGCCTGGGAAACATCCAGAGAAGTCCAAGATAGTGTTTTTTTTAGACTGGCTGCCACGAGCTGAAACGAATGCAGCCAAGAGCGAGCGTCTGTGACTTACGGTTCAAGAGTTATTCACATAAACATGGTTCTGAACTTTGCTGCCAGCCGCGAAAGCGAAAGCAACCAAGATCGAGCGTCTAGGATTTACTTGTGAATAGCTCGCCTGGAAAACATCCAGAGAAGTCAGAGACAGTGCAGCTATACTAATTGCCAGGCGCTGAGACGAATGCCGCCAAGATCAAGCGTCTAAGACTTACGGTTCAAGAATTAGCCTCAGAAACAGTGGGAAACAGTGCTTCTATACTAATTGCCAGGCGCTGAGACGAATGCCGCCAAGATCGAGCGTCTATGACTTACGGTTCAAGAATTAGCCTCAGAAACAGTGGTTCTGAACATGCTGCTAATAGCTCGCCTGGGAAACATCCAGAGAAGTCCAATATAGTGTTTTTTAGACTGGCTGCCACGAGCTGAAACGAATGCAACCAAGAGCGAGCGTCTGTGACTTACGATTCAAGAGTTATTCACAGAAACATGGTTCTGAACTTTGCTGCCAGCCGCGAAAGCGAAAGTAACCAAGATCGAGCGTCTAGGATTTACTTGTGAATAGCTCGCCTGGGAAACATCCAGAGAAGTCAAAGACAGTGCTTCTATACTAATTGCCAGGCGCTGTGACGAATGCCGCCAAGATCAAGCGTCTAAGACTTACGGTTCAAGAATTAGGCCTCAGAAACAGTGGGAAACAGTGCTTCTATACTAATTGCCAGGCGCTGAGACGAATGCCGCCAAGATCGAGCGTCTATGACTTACGGTTCAAGAATTAGCCTCAGAAACAGTGGTTCTGAACATGCTGCCAATAGCTCGCCTGGGAAACATCCAGAGAAGTCCAAGATAGTGTTTTTTTTAGACTGGCTGCCACGAGCTGAAACGAATGCAGCCAAGGAGCGAGCGTCTGTGACTTACGGTTCAAAAGTTATTCACATAAACATGGTTCTGAACTTTGCTGCCAGCCGCGAAAGCGAAAGCAACCAAGATCGAGCGTCTAGGATTTACTTGTGAATAGCTCGCCTGGAAAACATCCAGAGAAGTCAAAGACAGTGCAGCTATACTAATTGCCAGGCGCTGAGACGAATGCCGCCAAGATCAAGCGTCTAAGACTTACGGTTCAAGAATTAGCCTCAGAAACAGTGGTTCTGAACATCCTGCCAATAGCTCGCATGGGAAACATCCAGAGAAGTCCAAGATAGTGTTTTTTAGACTGGCTGCCACGAGCTGAAACGAATGCAGCCAAGAGCGAGCGTCTGTCACTTACGGTTCAAGAGTTATTCACAGAAACATGGTTCTGAACTTTGCTGCCAGCCGCGAAAGCGAAAGTAACCAAGATCGAGCGTCTAGGATTTACTTGTGAATAGCTCGCCTGGGAAACTTTCAGATAAGTCAAAGACAGTGCTTCTATACTAATTGCCAGGCGCTGAGACGAATGCCGCCAAGATCAAGCGTCTAAGACTTACGGTTCAAGAATTAGCCTCAGAAACAGTGGGAAACAGTGCTTCTATACTAATTGCCAGGCGCTGAGACGAATGCCGCCAAGATCGAGCGTCTATGACTTACGGTTCAAGAATTAGCCTCAGAAACAGTGGTTTTGAACATGCTGCCAATAGCTCGCCTGGGAAACATACAGAGAAGTCCAAGATAGTGTTTTTTTTAGACTGGCTGCCACGAGCTGAAACGAATGCAGCCAAGAGCGAGCGTCTGTGACTTACGGTTCAAGAGTTATTCACAGAAACATGGTTCTGAAACTTTGCTGCCAGCCGCGAAAGCGAAAGTAACCAAGATCGAGCGTCTAGGATTTACTTGTCAATAGCTCGCCTGGGAAACATCCAGAGAAGTCAAAGACAGTGCTTCCATACTAATTGCCAGGCGCTGAGACGAATGCCGCCAAGATCGAGCGTCTATGACTTACGGTTCAAGAATTAGCCTCAGAAACAGTGGTTCTGAACATGCTGCCAATAGCTCGCCTGGGAAACATCCAGAGAAGTCCAAGATAGTGTTTTTTTTAGACTGGCTGCCACGAGCTGAAACGAATGCAGCCAAGAGCGAGCGTCTGTGACTTACGGTTCAAGAGTGATTCACAGAAACATGGTTCTGAACTTTGCTGCCAGCCGCGAAAGCGAAAATAACCAAGATCGAGCGTCTAGGATTTACTTGTCAATAGCTCGCCTGGGAAACATCCAGTGAAGTCAAAGGACAGTGCTTCTATACTAATTGCCAGGCGCTGAGACGAATGCCGCCAAGATCGAGAGTCTATGACTTACGGTTCAAGAATTAGCCTCAGAAACAGTGGGAAACAGTGCTTCTATACTAATTTCCAGGTGCTGAGACGAATACCGCCAAGATCGAGCGTCTATGACTTACGGTTCAAGAATTAGCCTCAGAAACAGTGGTTCTAAACATGCTGCCAATAGCTCGTCTGGGAAACATCCAGAGAAGTCCAAGATAGTGTTTTTTAGACTGACTGCCACGAGCTGAAACGAATGCAGCCAAGAGCGAGCGTCTGTCACTTACGGTTCAAGAGTTATTCACAGAAACATGGTTCTGAACTTTGCTGCCAGCCGCGAAAGCGAAAATAACCAAGATCGAGCGTCTAGGATTTACTTGTCAATAGCTCGCCTGGGAAACATCCAGAGAAGTCAAAGACAGTGCTTCTATACTAATTGCCAGGCGCTGAGACGAATGCCGCCAAGATCGAGCGTCTATGACTTACGGTTCAAGAATTAGCCTCAGAAACAGTGGGAAACAGTGCTTCTATACTAATTGCCAGGCGCTGAGACGAATGCCGCCAAGATCGAGCGTCTATGACTTACGGTTCAAGAATTAGCCTCAGAAACAGTGGTTCTGAACATGCTGCCAAGAGCTCGCCTGGGAAACATCCAGAGAAGTCCAAGATAGTGTTTTTTAGACTGGCTGCCACGAGCTGAAACGAATGGAGCCAAGAGCGAGCGTCTGTGACTTACGGTTCAAGAGTTATTCACAGAAACATGGTTCTGAACTTTGCTGCCAGCCGCGAAAGCGAAAGTAACCAAGATCGAGCGTCTAGGATTTACTTGTGAATAGCTCGCCTGGGAAACATCCAGAGAAGTCAAAGACAGTGCTTCTATACTAATTGCCAGGCGCTGAGACGAATGCCGCCAAGATCAAGCGTCTAAGACTTACGGTTCAAGAATTAGCCTCAGAAACAGTGGTTCTGAACATGCTGCCAATAGCTCGCCTGGGAAATATCCAGAGAAGTCCAAGATAGTGTTTTTTAGACTGGCTGCCACGAGCTGAAACGAATGCAGCCAAGAGCGAGCGTCTGTGACTTACGGTTCAAGAGTTATTCACAGAAACATGGTTCTGAACTTTGCTGCCAGCCGCGAAGCGAAAGTAACCAAGATCGAGCGTCTAGGATTTACTTGTGAATAGCTCGCCTGGGAAACTTTCAGATAAGTCAAAGACAGTGCTTCTATACTAATTGCCAGGCGCTGAGACGAATGCCGCCAAGATCAAGCGTCTAAGACTTACGGTTCAAGAATTAGCCTCAGAAACAGTGGGAAACAGTGCTTCTATACTAATTGCCAGGCGCTGAGACGAATGCCGCCAAGATCGAGCGTCTGTGACTTACGGTTCAAGAATTAGCCTCAGAAACAGTGGTTTTCAACATGCTGCCAATAGCTCGCCTGGGAAACATCCAGAGAAGTCCAAGATAGTGTTTTTTAGACTGGCTGCCACGAGCTGAAACGAATGCAGCCAAGAGCGAGCGTCTGTGACTTACGGTTCAAGAGTTATTCACAGAAACATGGTTCTGAACTTTTGCTGCCAGCCGCGAAAGCGAAAGTAACCAAGATCGAGCGTCTAGGATTTACTTGTGAATAGCTCGCCTGGGAAACATCCAGAGAAGTCAAAGACAGTGCTTCTATACTAATTGCCAGGCGCTGAGACGAATGCCGCCAAGATCAAGCGTCTAAGACTTACGGTTCAAGAATTAGCCTCAGAAACAGTGGTTCTGAACATGCTGCCAATAGCTCGCCTGGGAAACATCCAGAGAAGTCCAAGATAGTGTTTTTTTTAGACTGGCTGCCACGAGCTGAAACGAATGCAGCCAAGAGCGAGCGTCTGTCACTTACGGTTCAAGAGTTATTCACAGAAACATGGTTCTGAACTTTGCTGCCAGCCGCGAAAGCGAAAGTAACCAAGATCGAGCGTCTAGGATTTACTTGTGAATAGCTCGCCTGGGAAACTTTCAGATAAGTCAAAGACAGTGCTTCTATACTAATTGCCAGGCGCTGAGACGAATGCCGCCAAGATCAAGCGTCTAAGACTTACGGTTCAAGAATTAGCCTCAGAAACAGTGGGAAACAGTGCTTCTATACTAATTGCCAGGCGCTGAGACGAATGCCGCCAAGATCGAGCGTCTATGACTTACGGTTCAAGAATTAGCCTCAGAAACAGTGGTTTTGAACATGCTGCCAATAGCTCGCCTGGGAAACATCCAGAGAAGTCCAAGATAGTGTTTTTTTAGACTGGCTGCCACGAGCTGAAACGAATGCAGCCAAGAGCGAGCGTCTGTGACTTACGGTTCAAAAGTTATTCACATAAACATGGTTCTGAACTTTGCTGCCAGACGCGAAAGCGAAAGCAACCAAGATCGAGCGTCTAGGATTTACTTGTGAATAGCTCGCCTGGAAAACATCCAGAGAAGTCAAAGACAGTGCAGCTATACTAATTGCCAGGCGCTGAGACGAATGCCGCCAAGATCAAGCGTCTAAGACTTACGGTTCAAGAATTAGCCTCAGAAACAGTGGGAAACAGTGCTTCTATACTAATTGCCAGGCGCTGAGACGAATGCCGCCAAGATCGAGCGTCTATGACTTACGGTTCAAGAATTAGCCTCAGAAACAGTGGTTCTGAACATGCTGCCAATAGCTCGCCTGGGAAACATCCAGAGAAGTCCAAGATAGTGTTTTTTTTTAGACTGGCTGCCACGAGCTGAAACGAATGCAGCCAAAGAGCGAGCGTCTGTGACTTACGGTTCAAAAGTTATTCACATAAACATGGTTCTGAACTTTGCTGCCAGCCGCGAAAGCGAAAGCAACCAAGATCGAGCGTCTAGGATTTACTTGTGAATAGCTCGCCTGGAAAACATCCAGAGAAGTCAAAGACAGTGCAGCTATACTAATTGCCAGGCGCTGAGACGAATGCCGCCAAGATCAATCGTCTAAGACTTACGGTTCAAGAATTAGCCTCAGAAACAGTGGGAAACAGTGCTTCTATACTAATTGCCAGGCGCTGAGACGAATGCCGCCAAGATCGAGCGTCTATGACTTACGGTTCAAGAATTAGCCTCAGAAACAGTGGTTCTGAACATGCTGCTAATAGCTCGCCTGGGAAACATCCAGAGAAGTCCAATATAGTGTTTTTTAGACTGGCTGCCACGAGCTGAAACGAATGCAACCAAGAGCGAGCGTCTGTGACTTACGATTCAAGAGTTATTCACAGAAACATGGTTCTGAACTTTGCTGCCAGCCGCGAAAGCGAAAGTAACCAAGATCGAGCGTCTAGGATTTACTTGTGAATAGCTCGCCTGGGAAAACATCCAGAGAAGTCAAAGACAGTGCTTCTATACTAATTGCCAGGCGCTGAGACGAATGCCGCCAAGATCGAGCGTCTATGACTTACGGTTCAAGAATTAGCCTCAGAAACAGTGGTTCAAAACATGCTGCCAATAGCTCGCCTGGGAAACATCCAGAGAAGTCCAAGATAGTGTTTTTTAGACTGGCTGCCACGAGCTGAAACGAATGCAGCCAAGAGCGAGCGTCTGTGACCTACGGTTCAAGAGTTATTCACATAAACATGGTTCGGAACTTTGCTGCCAGCCGCGAAAGCGAAAATAACCAAGATCGAGCGTCTAGGATTTACTTGTGAATAGCTCGTCTGGGAAACTTTCAGATAAGTCAAAGACAGTGCTTCTATACTAATTGCCAGGCGCTGAGACTTATGCCGCCAAGATCAAGCGTCTAAGACTTACGGTTCAAGAATTAGCCTCAGAAACAGTGGGAAACAGTGCTTCTATACTAATTGCCAGGCGCTGAGACGAATGCCGCCAAGATCGAGCGTCTATGACTTACGGTTCAAGAATTAGCCTCAGAAACAGTGGGAAACAGTGCTTCTGTACTAATTGCCAGGCGCTGAGACGAATGCCGCCAAGATCGAGCGTCTATGACTTACGGTTCAAGAATTAGCCTCAGAAACAGTGGTTCTGAACATGCTGCCAATAGCTCGCCTGGGAAACATCCAGAGAAGTCCAAGATAGGGTTTTTTTAGACTGGCTGCCACGAGCTGAAACGAATGCAGCCAAGAGCGAGCGTCTGACTTACGGTTCAAGAGTTATCACAGAAACATGGTTCTGAACTTTGCTGCCAGCCGCGAAAGCGAAAGTAACCAAGATCGAGCGTCTAGGATTTACTTGTGAATAGCTCGCCTGGGAAACATCCAGAAAAGTCAAAGACAGTGCTTCTATACTAATTGCCAGGCGCTGAGACGAATGCCGCCAAGATCAAGCGTCTAAGACTTACGGTTCAAGAATTAGCCTCAGAAACAGTGGGAAACAGTGCTTCTATACTAATTGCCAGGCGCTGAGACGAATGCCGCCAAGATCGAGCGTCTATGACTTACGGTTCAAGAATTAGCCTCAGAAACAGTGGTTCTGAACATGCTGCTAATAGCTCGCCTGGGAAACATCCAGAGAAGTCCAATATAGTGTTTTTTTAGACTGGCTGCCACGAGCTGAAACGAATGCAACCAAGAGCGAGCGTCTGTGACTTACGATTCAAGAGTTATTCACAGAAACATGGTTCTGAACTTTGCTGCCAGCCGCGAAAGCGAAAGTAACCAAGATCGAGCGTCTAGGATTTACTTGTGAATAGCTCGCCTGGGAAACATCCAGAAAAGTCAAAGACAGTGCTTCTATACTAATTGCCAGGCGCTGAGACGAATGCCGCAAAGATCAAGCGTCTAAGACTTACGGTTCAAGAATTAGCCTCAGAAACAGTGGGAAACAGTGCTTCTATACTAATTGCCAGGCGCTGAGACGAATGCCGCCAAGATCGAGCGTCTATGACTTACGGTTCAAGAATTAGCCTCAGAAACAGTGGTTCAAAACATGCTGCCAATAGCTCGCCTGGGAAACATCCAGAGAAGTCCAAGATAGTGTTTTTTAGACTGGCTGCCACGAGCTGAAACGAATGCAGCCAAGAGCGAGCGTCTGTGACTTACGGTTCAAGAGTTATTCACAGAAACATGGTTCGGATCTTTGCTGCCAGCCGCGAAAGCGAAAATAACCAAGATCGAGCGTCTAGGATTTACTAGTCAATAGTTCGCCTGGAAAACATCCAGAGAAGTCAAAGACAGTGCAGCTATACTAATTGCCAGGCGCTGAGACGAATGCCGCAAGGATCAAGCGTCTAAGACTTACGGTTCAAGAATTAGCCTCAGAAACAGTGGGAAACAGTGCTTCTATACTAATTGCCAGGCGCTGAGACGAATGCCGCCAAGATCGAGCGTCTATGACTTACGGTTCAGGAATTAGCCTCAGAAACAGTGGTTCTGAACATGCTGCTAATAGCTCGCCTGGGAAACATCCAGAGAAGTCCAATATAGTGTTTTTTAGACTGGCTGCCACGAGCTGAAACGAATGCAACCAAGAGCGAGCGTCTGTGACTTACGATTCAAGAGTTATACACAGAAACATGGTTCTGAACTTTGCTGCCAGCCGCGAAAGCGAAAGTAACCAAGATCGAGCATCTAGGATTTACTTGTGAATAGCTCGCCTGGGAAACATCCAGAGAAGTCAAAGACAGTGCTTCTATACTAATTGCCAGGCGCTGAGACGAATGCCGCCAAGATCAAGCGTCTAAGACTTACGGTTCAAGAATTAGCCTCAGAAACAGTGGGAAACAGTGCTTCTATACTAATTGCCAGGCGCTGAGACGAATGCCGCCAAGATCGAGCGTCTATGACTTACGGTTCAAGAATTAGCCTCAGAAACAGTGGTTCAAAACATGCTGCCAATAGCTCGCCTGGGAAACATCCAGAGAAGTCCAAGATAGTGTTTTTTAGACTGGCTGCCACGAGCTGAAACGAATGCAGCCAAGAGCGAGCGTCTGTGACTTACGGTTCAAGAGTTATTCACAGAAACATGGTTCGGAACTTTGCTGCCAGCCGCGAAAGCGAAAATAACCAAGATCGAGCGTCTAGGATTTACTAGTCAATAGCTCGCCTGGGAAACATCCAGAGAAGTCAAAGACAGTGCTTCTATACTAATTGCCAGGCGCTGAGACGAATGCCGCCAAGATCGAGCGTCTATGACTTACGGTTCAAGAATTAGCCTCAGAAACAGTGGTTCTGAACATGCTGCCAATAGCTCGCCTGGGAAACATCCAGAGAAGTCCAAGATAGTGTTTTTTTTTAGACTGGCTGCCACGAGCTGAAACGAATGCAGCCAAGAGCGAGCGTCTGTGACTTACGGTTCAAAAGTTATTCACATAAACATGGTTCTGAACTTTGCTGCCAGCCGCGAAAGCGAAAGCAACCAAGATCGAGCGTCTAGGATTTACTTGTGAATAGCTCGCCTGGAAAACATCCAGAGAAGTCAAAGACAGTGCAGCTATACTAATTGCCAGGCGCTGAGACGAATGCCGCCAAGATCAATCGTCTAAGACTTACGGTTCAAGAATTAGCCTCAGAAACAGTGGGAAACAGTGCTTCTATACTAATTGCCAGGCGCTGAGACGAATGCCGCCAAGATCGAGCGTCTATGACTTACGGTTCAAGAATTAGCCTCAGAAACAGTGGTTCTGAACATGCTGCTAATAGCTCGCCTGGGAAACATCCAGAGAAGTCCAATATAGTGTTTTTTAGACTGGCTGCCACGAGCTGAAACGAATGCAACCAAGAGCGAGCGTCTGTGACTTACGATTCAAGAGTTATTCACAGAAACATGGTTCTGAACTTTGCTGCCAGCCGCGAAAGCGAAAGTAACCAAGATCGAGCGTCTAGGATTTACTTGTGAATAGCTCGCCTGGGAAACATCCAGAGAAGTCAAAGACAGTGCTTCTATACTAATTGCCAGGCGCTGAGACGAATGCCGCCAAGATCGAGCGTCTATGACTTACGGTTCAAGAATTAGCCTCAGAAACAGTGGTTCAAAACATGCTGCCAATAGCTCGCCTGGGAAACATCCAGAGAAGTCCAAGATAGTGTTTTTTAGACTGGCTGCCACGAGCTGAAACGAATGCAGCCAAGAGCGAGCGTCTGTGACCTACGGTTCAAGAGTTATTCACATAAACATGGTTCGGAACTTTGCTGCCAGCCGCGAAAGCGAAAATAACCAAGATCGAGCGTCTAGGATTTACTTGTGAATAGCTCGTCTGGGAAACTTTCAGATAAGTCAAAGACAGTGCTTCTATACTAATTGCCAGGCGCTGAGACTTATGCCGCCAAGATCAAGCGTCTAAGACTTACGGTTCAAGAATTAGCCTCAGAAACAGTGGGAAACAGTGCTTCTATACTAATTGCCAGGCGCTGAGACGAATGCCGCCAAGATCGAGCGTCTATGACTTACGGTTCAAGAATTAGCCTCAGAAACAGTGGGAAACAGTGCTTCTGTACTAATTGCCAGGCGCTGAGACGAATGCCGCCAAGATCGAGCGTCTATGACTTACGGTTCAAGAATTAGCCTCAGAAACAGTGGTTCTGAACATGCTGCCAATAGCTCGCCTGGGAAACATCCAGAGAAGTCCAAGATAGGGTTTTTTTAGACTGGCTGCCACGAGCTGAAACGAATGCAGCCAAGAGCGAGCGTCTGACTTACGGTTCAAGAGTTATCACAGAAACATGGTTCTGAACTTTGCTGCCAGCCGCGAAAGCGAAAGTAACCAAGATCGAGCGTCTAGGATTTACTTGTGAATAGCTCGCCTGGGAAACATCCAGAAAAGTCAAAGACAGTGCTTCTATACTAATTGCCAGGCGCTGAGACGAATGCCGCCAAGATCAAGCGTCTAAGACTTACGGTTCAAGAATTAGCCTCAGAAACAGTGGGAAACAGTGCTTCTATACTAATTGCCAGGCGCTGAGACGAATGCCGCCAAGATCGAGCGTCTATGACTTACGGTTCAAGAATTAGCCTCAGAAACAGTGGTTCTGAACATGCTGCTAATAGCTCGCCTGGGAAACATCCAGAGAAGTCCAATATAGTGTTTTTTTAGACTGGCTGCCACGAGCTGAAACGAATGCAACCAAGAGCGAGCGTCTGTGACTTACGATTCAAGAGTTATTCACAGAAACATGGTTCTGAACTTTGCTGCCAGCCGCGAAAGCGAAAGTAACCAAGATCGAGCGTCTAGGATTTACTTGTGAATAGCTCGCCTGGGAAACATCCAGAAAAGTCAAAGACAGTGCTTCTATACTAATTGCCAGGCGCTGAGACGAATGCCGCAAAGATCAAGCGTCTAAGACTTACGGTTCAAGAATTAGCCTCAGAAACAGTGGGAAACAGTGCTTCTATACTAATTGCCAGGCGCTGAGACGAATGCCGCCAAGATCGAGCGTCTATGACTTACGGTTCAAGAATTAGCCTCAGAAACAGTGGTTCAAAACATGCTGCCAATAGCTCGCCTGGGAAACATCCAGAGAAGTCCAAGATAGTGTTTTTTAGACTGGCTGCCACGAGCTGAAACGAATGCAGCCAAGAGCGAGCGTCTGTGACTTACGGTTCAAGAGTTATTCACAGAAACATGGTTCGGATCTTTGCTGCCAGCCGCGAAAGCGAAAATAACCAAGATCGAGCGTCTAGGATTTACTAGTCAATAGTTCGCCTGGAAAACATCCAGAGAAGTCAAAGACAGTGCAGCTATACTAATTGCCAGGCGCTGAGACGAATGCCGCAAGGATCAAGCGTCTAAGACTTACGGTTCAAGAATTAGCCTCAGAAACAGTGGGAAACAGTGCTTCTATACTAATTGCCAGGCGCTGAGACGAATGCCGCCAAGATCGAGCGTCTATGACTTACGGTTCAGGAATTAGCCTCAGAAACAGTGGTTCTGAACATGCTGCTAATAGCTCGCCTGGGAAACATCCAGAGAAGTCCAATATAGTGTTTTTTAGACTGGCTGCCACGAGCTGAAACGAATGCAACCAAGAGCGAGCGTCTGTGACTTACGATTCAAGAGTTATACACAGAAACATGGTTCTGAACTTTGCTGCCAGCCGCGAAAGCGAAAGTAACCAAGATCGAGCATCTAGGATTTACTTGTGAATAGCTCGCCTGGGAAACATCCAGAGAAGTCAAAGACAGTGCTTCTATACTAATTGCCAGGCGCTGAGACGAATGCCGCCAAGATCAAGCGTCTAAGACTTACGGTTCAAGAATTAGCCTCAGAAACAGTGGGAAACAGTGCTTCTATACTAATTGCCAGGCGCTGAGACGAATGCCGCCAAGATCGAGCGTCTATGACTTACGGTTCAAGAATTAGCCTCAGAAACAGTGGTTCTGAACATGCTGCCAATAGCTCGCCTGGGAAACATCCAGAGAAGTCCAAGATAGTGTTTTTTAGACTGGCTGCCACGAGCTGAAACGAATGCAACCAAGAGCGAGCGTCTGTGACTTACGATTCAAGAGTTATTCACAGAAACATGGTTCTGAACTTTGCTGCCAGCCGCGAAAGCGAAAGTAACCAAGATCGAGCGTCTAGGATTTACTTGTGAATAGCTCGCCTGGGAAACATCCAGAAAAGTCAAAGACAGTGCTTCTATACTAATTGCCAGGCGCTGAGACGAATGCCGCAAAGATCAAGCGTCTAAGACTTACGGTTCAAGAATTAGCCTCAGAAACAGTGGGAAACAGTGCTTCTATACTAATTGCCAGGCGCTGAGACGAATGCCGCCAAGATCGAGCGTCTATGACTTACGGTTCAAGAATTAGCCTCAGAAACAGTGGTTCAAAACATGCTGCCAATAGCTCGCCTGGGAAACATCCAGAGAAGTCCAAGATAGTGTTTTTTAGACTGGCTGCCACGAGCTGAAACGAATGCAGCCAAGAGCGAGCGTCTGTGACTTACGGTTCAAGAGTTATTCACAGAAACATGGTTCGGATCTTTGCTGCCAGCCGCGAAAGCGAAAATAACCAAGATCGAGCGTCTAGGATTTACTAGTCAATAGTTCGCCTGGAAAACATCCAGAGAAGTCAAAGACAGTGCAGCTATACTAATTGCCAGGCGCTGAGACGAATGCCGCAAGGATCAAGCGTCTAAGACTTACGGTTCAAGAATTAGCCTCAGAAACAGTGGGAAACAGTGCTTCTATACTAATTGCCAGGCGCTGAGACGAATGCCGCCAAGATCGAGCGTCTATGACTTACGGTTCAAGAATTAGCCTCAGAAACAGTGGTTCTGAACATGCTGCTAATAGCTCGCCTGGGAAACATCCAGAGAAGTCCAATATAGTGTTTTTTAGACTGGCTGCCACGAGCTGAAACGAATGCAACCAAGAGCGAGCGTCTGTGACTTACGATTCAAGAGTTATTCACAGAAACATGGTTCTGAACTTTGCTGCCAGCCGCGAAAGCGAAAGTAACCAAGATCGAGCATCTAGGATTTACTTGTGAATAGCTCGCCTGGGAAACATCCAGAGAAGTCAAAGACAGTGCTTCTATACTAATTGCCAGGCGCTGAGACGAATGCTGCCAAGATCAAGCGTCTAAGACTTACGGTTCAAGAATTAGCCTCAGAAACAGTGGGAAACAGTGCTTCTATACTAATTGCCAGGCGCTGAGACGAATGCCGCCAAGATCGAGCGTCTATGACTTACGGTTCAAGAATTAGCCTCAGAAACAGTGGTTCAAAACATGCTGCCAATAGCTCGCCTGGGAAACATCCAGAGAAGTCCAAAATAGTGTTTTTTAGACTGGCTGCCACGAGCTGAAACGAATGCAGCCAAGAGCGAGCGTCTGTGACTTACGGTTCAAGAGTTATTCACATAAACATGGTTCGGAACTTTGCTGCCAGCCGCGAAAGCGAAAATAACCAAGATCGAGCGTCTAGGATTTACTTGTAAATAGCTCGCCTGGGAAACTTTCAGATAAGTCAAAGACAGTGCTTCTATACTAATTGCCAGGCGCTGAGACGAATGCCGCCAAGATCAAGCGTCTAAGACTTACGGTTCAAGAATTAGCCTCAGAAACAGTGGGAAACAGTGCTTCTATACTAATTGCCAGGCGCTGAGACGAATGCCGCCAAGATCGAGCGTCTATGACTTACGGTTCAAGAATTAGCCTCAGAAACAGTGGTTCTGAACATGCTGCCAATAGCTCGCCTGGGAAACATCCAGAGAAGTCCAAGATAGTGTTTTTTTTAGACTGGCTGCCACGAGCTGAAACGAATGCAGCCAAGAGCGAGCGTCTGTGACTTACGGTTCAAAAGTTATTCACATAAACATGGTTCTGAACTTTGCTGCCAGCCGCGAAAGCCAAAGCAACCAAGATCGAGCGTCTAGGATTTACTTGTGAATAGCTCGCCTGGAAAACATCCAGAGAAGTCAAAGACAGTGCAGCTATACTAATTGCCAGGCGCTGAGACGAATGCCGCCAAGATCAAGCGTCTAAGACTTACGGTTCAAGAATTAGCCTCAGAAACAGTGGGAAACAGTGCTTCTATACTAATTGCCAGGCGCTGAGACGAATGCCGCCAAGATCGAGCGTCTATGACTTACGGTTCAAGAATTAGCCTCAGAAACAGTGGTTCTGAACATGCTGCCAATAGCTCGCCTGGGAAACATCCAGAGAAGTCCAAGATAGTGTTTTTTAGACTGGCTGCCACGAGCTGAAACGAAAGCAGCCAAGAGCGAGCGTCTGTCACTTACGGTTCAAGAGTTATTCACAGAAACATGGTTCTGAACTTTGCTGCCAGCCGCGAAAGCGAAAATAACCAAGATCGAGCGTCTAGGATTTACTTGTCAATAGCTCGCCTGGGAAACATCCAGTGAAGTCAAAGACAGTGCTTCTATACTAATTGCCAGGCGCTGAGACGAATGCCGCCAAGATCGAGCGTCTATGACTTACGGTTCAAGAATTAGCCTCAGAAACAGTGGGAAACAGTGCTTCTATACTAATTTCCAGGTGCTGAGACGAATGCTGCCAAGATCGAGCGTCTATGACTTACGGTTCAAGAATTAGCCTCAGAAACAGTGGTTCTAAACATGCTGCCAATAGCTCGACTGGGAAACATCCAGAGAAGTCCAAGATAGTGTTTTTTAGACTGACTGCCACGAGCTGAAACGAATGCAGCCAAGAGCGAGCGTCTGTCACTTACGGTTCAAGAGTTATTCACAGAAACATGGTTCTGAACTTTGCTGCCAGCCGCGAAAGCGAAAATAACCAAGATCGAGCGTCTAGGATTTACTTGTCAATAGCTCGCCTGGGAAACATCCAGAGAAGTAAAAGATAGTGCTTCCATACTAATTGCCAGGCGCTGAGACGAATGCCGCCAAGATCAAGCGTCTAAGACTTACGGTTCAATAATTAGCCTCAGAAACAGTGGGAAACAGTGCTTCTATACTAATTGCCAGGCGCTGAGACGAATGCCGCCAAGATCGAGCGTCTATGACTTACGGTTCAAGAATTAGCCTCAGAAACAGTGGTTCTAAACATGCTGCCAATAGCTCGACTGGGAAACATCCAGAGAAGTCCAAGATAGTGTTTTTTAGACTGACTGCCACGAGCTGAAACGAATGCAGCCAAGAGCGAGCGTCTGTCACTTACGGTTCAAGAGTTATTCACAGAAACATGGTTCTGAACTTTGCTGCCAGCCGCGAAAGCGAAAATAACCAAGATCGAGCGTCTGGGATTTACTTGTCAATAGCTCGCCTGGGAAACATCCAGAGAAGTCAAAGATAGTGCTTCCATACTAATTGCCAGGCGCTGAGACGAATGCCGCCAAGATCAAGCGTCTAAGACTTACGGTTCAATAATTAGCCTCAGAAACAGTGGGAAACAGTGCTTCTATACTAATTGCCAGGCGCTGAGACGAATGCCGCCAAGATCGAGCGTCTATGACTTACGGTTCAAGAATTAGCCTCAGAAACAGTGGTTTTGAACATGCTGCCAATAGCTCGCCGGGGAAACATCCAGAGAAGTCCAAGATAGTGTTTTTTAGACTGGCTGCCACGAGCTGAAACGAATGCAGCCAAGAGCGAGCGTCTGTGACTTACGGTTCAAAAGTTATTCACATAAACATGGTTCTGAACTTTGCTGCCAGCCGCGAAAGCGAAAGCAACCAAGATCGAGCGTCTAGGATTTACTTGTGAATAGCTCGCCTGGAAAACATCCAGAGAAGTCAAAGACAGTGCAGCTATACTAATTGCCAGGCGCTGAGACGAATGCCGCAAGGATCAAGCGTCTAAGACTTACGGTTCAAGAATTAGCCTCAGAAACAGTGGGAAACAGTGCTTCTATACTAATTGCCAGGCGCTGAGACGAATGCCGCCAAGATCGAGCGTCTATGACTTACGGTTCAAGAATTAGCCTCAGAAACAGTGGTTCTGAACATGCTGCCAATAGCTCGCCTGGGAAACATCCAGAGAAGTCCAAGATAGTGTTTTTTAGACTGGCTGCCACGAGCTGAAACGAATGCAGCCAAGAGCGAGCGTCTGTCACTTACGGTTCAAGAGTTATTCACAGAAACATGGTTCTGAACTTTGCTGCCAGCCGCGAAAGCGAAAATAATCAAGATCGAGCGTCTAGGATTTACTTGTCAATAGCTCGCCTGGGAAACTTTCAGATAAGTCAAAGACTGCTTCTATACTAATTGCCAGGCGCTGAGACGAATGCCGCCAAGATCAAGCGTCTAAGACTTACGGTTCAAGAATTAGCCTCAGAAACAGTGGGAAACAGTGCTTCTATACTAATTGCCAGGCGCTGAGACGAATGCCGCCAAGATCGAGCGTCTATGACTTACGGTTCAAGAATTAGCCTCAGAAACAGTGGTTCTGAACATGCTGCTAATAGCTCGCCTGGGAAACATCCAGAGATGTCCAATATAGTGTTTTTTAGACTGGCTGCCACGAGCTGAAACGAATGCAGCCAAGAGCGAGCGTCTGTGACTTACGGTTCAAGAGTTATTCACAGAAACATGGTTCTGAACTTTGCTGCCAGCCGCGAAAGCGAAAGTAACCAAGATCGAGCGTCTAGGATTTACTTGTGAATAGCTCGCCTGGGAAACATCCAGAGAAGTCAAAGACATTGCTTCCATACTAATTGCCAGGCGCTGAGACGAATGCCGCCAAGATCAAGCGTCTAAGACTTACGGTTCAAGAATTAGCCTCAGAAACAGTGGTTCTGAACATGCTGCCAATAGCTCGCCTGGGAAACATCCAGAGAAGTCCAAGATAGTGTTTTTTAGACTGGCTGCCACGAGCTGAAACGAATGCAGCCAAGAGCGAGCGTCTGTCACTTACGGTTCAAGAGTTATTCACAGAAACATGGTTCTGAACTTTGCTGCCAGCCGCGAAAAAGAAAGCAACCAAGATCGAGCGTCTAGGATTTACTTGTGAATAGCTCGCCTGGAAAACATCCAGAGAAGTCAAAGACAGTGCAGCTATACTAATTGCCAGGCGCTGAGACGAATGCCGCAAGGATCAAGCGTCTAAGACTTACGGTTCAAGAATTAGCCTCAGAAACAGTGGGAAACAGTGCTTCTATACTAATTGCCAGGCGCTGAGACGAATGCCGCCAAGATCGAGCGTCTATGACTTACGGTTCAAGAATTAGCCTCAGAAACAGTGGTTCTGAACATGCTGCCAATAGCTCGCCTGGGAAACATCCAGAGAAGTCCAAGATAGTGTTTTTTAGACTGGCTGCCACGAGCTGAAACGAATGCAGCCAAGAGCGAGCGTCTGTCACTTACGGTTCAAGAGTTATTCACAGAAACATGGTTCTGAACTTTGCTGCCAGCCGCGAAAGCGAAAATAACCAAGATCGAGCGTCTAGGATTTACTTGTCAATAGCTCGCCTGGGAAACTTTCAGATAAGTCAAAGACTGCTTCTATACTAATTGCCAGGCGCTGAGACGAATGCCGCCAAGATCAAGCGTCTAAGACTTACGGTTCAAGAATTAGCCTCAGAAACAATGGGAAACAGTGCTTCTATACTAATTGCCAGGCGCTGAGACGAATGCCGCCAAGATCGAGCGTCTATGACTTACGGTTCAAGAATTAGCCTCAGAAACAGTGGTTCTGAACATGCTGCTAATAGCTCGCCTGGGAAACATCCAGAGATGTCCAATATAGTGTTTTTTAGACTGGCTGCCACGAGCTGAAACGAATGCAGCCAAGAGCGAGCGTCTGTGACTTACGGTTCAAGAGTTATTCACAGAAACATGGTTCTGAACTTTGCTGCCAGCCGCGAAAGCGAAAGTAACCAAGATCGAGCGTCTAGGATTTACTTGTGAATAGCTCGCCTGGGAAACATCCAGAGAAGTCAAAGACAGTGCTTCTATACTAATTGCCAGGCGCTGAGACGAATGCCGCCAAGATCAAGCGTCTAAGACTTACGGTTCAAGAATTAGCCTCAGAAACAGTGGTTCTGAACATGCTGCCAATAGCTCGCCTGGGAAACATCCAGAGAAGTCCAAGATAGTGTTTTTTAGACTGGCTGCCACGAGCTGAAACGAATGCAGCCAAGAGCGAGCGTCTGTCACTTACGGTTCAAGAGTTATTCACAGAAACATGGTTCTGAACTTTGCTGCCAGCCGCGAAAGCGAAAGCAACCAAGATCGAGCGTCTAGGATTTACTTGTGAATAGCTCGCCTGGAAAACATCCAGAGAAGTCAAAGACAGTGCAGCTATACTAATTGCCAGGCGCTGAGACGAATGCCGCAAGGATCAAGCGTCTAAGACTTACGGTTCAAGAATTAGCCTCAGAAACAGTGGGAAACAGTGCTTCTATACTAATTGCCAGGCGCTGAGACGAATGCCGCCAAGATCGAGCGTCTATGACTTACGGTTCAAGAATTAGCCTCAGAAACAGTGGTTCTGAACATGCTGCCAATAGCTCGCCTGGGAAACATCCAGAGAAGTCCAAGATAGTGTTTTTTAGACTGGCTGCCACGAGCTGAAACGAATGCAGCCAAGAGCGAGCGTCTGTGACTTACGGTTCAAGAGTTATTCACAGAAACATGGTTCTGAACTTTGCTGCCAGCCGCGAAAGCGAAAGTAACCAAGATCGAGCGTCTAGGATTTACTTGTGAATAGCTCGCCTGGGAAACATCCAGAGAAGTCAAAGACAGTGCTTCCATACTAATTGCCAGGCGCTGAGACGAATACCGCCAAGATCGAGCGTCTATGACTTACGGTTCAAGAATTAGCCTCAGAAACAGTGGTTCTGAACATGCTGCCAATAGCTCGCCTGGGAAACATCCAGAGATGTCCAAGATAGTGTTTTTTAGACTGGCTGCCACGAGCTGAAACGAATGCAGCCAAGAGCGAGCGTCTGTCACTTACGGTTCAAGAGTTATTCACAGAAACATGGTTCTGAACTTTGCTGCCAGCCGCGAAAGCGAAAATAACCAAGATCGAGCGTCTAGGATTTACTTGTCAATAGCTCGCCTGGGAAACTTTCAGATAAGTCAAAGACTGCTTCTATACTAATTGCCAGGCGCTGAGACGAATGCCGCCAAGATCAAGCGTCTAAGACTTACGGTTCAAGAATTAGCCTCAGAAACAGTGGGAAACAGTGCTTCTATACTAATTGCCAGGCGCTGAGACGAATGCCGCCAAGATCGAGCGTCTATGACTTACGGTTCAAGAATTAGCCTCAGAAACAGTGGTTCTGAACATGCTGCCAATAGCTCGCCTGGGAAACATCCAGAGAAGTCCAAGATAGTGTTTTTTAGACTGGCTGCCACGAGCTGAAACGAATGCAGCCAAGAGCGAGCGTCTGTGACTTACGGTTCAAGAGTTATTCACAGAAACATGGTTCTGAACTTTGCTGCCAGCCGCGAAAGCGAAAGTAACCAAGATCGAGCGTCTAGGATTTACTTGTCAATAGCTCGCCTGGGAAACATCCAGAGAAGTCAAAGACAGTGCTTCTATACTAATTGCCAGGCGCTGAGACGAATGCCGCCAAGATCGAGCGTCTATGACTTACGGTTCAAGAATTAGCCTCAGAACCAGTGGTTCTGAACATGCTGCCAATAGATCGCCTGGGAAACATCCAGAGAAGTCCAAGATAGTGTTTTTTAGACTGGCTGCCACGAGCTGAAACGAATGCAGCCAAGAGCGAGCGTCTTTGACTTACGGTTCAAGAGTTATTCACAGAAACATGGTTCTGAACTTTGCTGCCAGCCGCGAAAGCGAAAATAACCAAGATCGAGCGTCTAGGATTTACTTGTCAATAGCTCGCCTGGGAAACATCCAGAGAAGTCAAAGATAGTGCTTCCATACTAATTGCCAGGCGCTGAGACAAATGCCGCCAAGATCAAGCGTCTAAGACTTACGGTTCAATAATTAGCCTCAGAAACAGTGGGAAACAGTGCTTCTATACTAATTGCCAGGCGCTGAGACGAATGCCGCCAAGATCGAGCGTCTATGACTTACGGTTCAAGAATTAGCCTCAGAAACAGTGGTTTTGAACATGCTGCCAATAGCTCGCCGGGGAAACATCCAGAGAAGTCCAAGATAGTGTTTTTTAGACTGGCTGCCACGAGCTGAAACGAATGCAGCCAAGAGCGAGCGTCTGTGACTTACGGTTCAAGAGTTATTCACAGAAACATGGTTCTGAACTTTGCTGCCAGCCGCGAAAGCGAAAGTAACCAAGATCGAGCGTCTAGGATTTACTTGTGAATAGCTCGCCTGGGAAACATCCAGAGAAGTCAAAGACAGTGCTTCTATACTAATTGCCAGGCGCTGAGACGAATGCCGCCAAGATCAAGCGTCTAAGACTTACGGTTCAAGAATTAGCCTCAGAAACAGTGGTTCTGAACATGCTGCCAATAGCTCGCCTGGGAAACATCCAGAGAAGTCCAAGATAGTGTTTTTTAGACTGGCTGCCACGAGCTGAAACGAATGCAGCCAAGAGCGAGCGTCTGTCACTTACGGTTCAAGAGTTATTCACAGAAACATGGTTCTGAACTTTGCTGCCAGCCGCGAAAGCGAAAGCAACCAAGATCGAGCGTCTAGGATTTACTTGTGAATAGCTCGCCTGGAAAACATCCAGAGAAGTCAAAGACAGTGCAGCTATACTAATTGCCAGGCGCTGAGACGAATGCCGCAAGGATCAAGCGTCTAAGACTTACGGTTCAAGAATTAGCCTCAGAAACAGTGGTTCTGAACATGCTGCCAATAGCTCGCCTGGGAAACATCCAGAGAAGTCCAAGATAGTGTTTTTTAGACTGGCTGCCACGAGCTGAAACGAATGCAGCCAAGAGCGAGCGTCTGTCACTTACGGTTCAAGAGTTATTCACAGAAACATGGTTCTGAACTTTGCTGCCAGCCGCGAAAGCGAAAATAACCAAGATCGAGCGTCTAGGATTTACTTGTCAATAGCTCGCCTGGGAAACTTTCAGATAAGTCAAAGACTGCTTCTATACTAATTGCCAGGCGCTGAGACGAATGCCGCCAAGATCAAGCGTCTAAGACTTACGGTTCAAGAATTAGCCTCAGAAACAGTGGGAAACAGTGCTTCTATACTAATTGCCAGGCGCTGAGACGAATGCCGCCAAGATCGAGCGTCTATGACTTACGGTTCAAGAATTAGCCTCAGAAACAGTGGTTCTGAACATGCTGCTAATAGCTCGCCTGGGAAACATCCAGAGATGTCCAATATAGTGTTTTTTAGACTGGCTGCCACGAGCTGAAACGAATGCAGCCAAGAGCGAGCGTCTGTGACTTACGGTTCAAGAGTTATTCACAGAAACATGGTTCTGAACTTTGCTGCCAGCCGCGAAAGCGAAAGTAACCAAGATCGAGCGTCTAGGATTTACTTGTGAATAGCTCGCCTGGGAAACATCCAGAGAAGTCAAAGACAGTGCTTCTATACTAATTGCCAGGCGCTGAGACGAATGCCGCCAAGATCAAGCGTCTAAGACTTACGGTTCAAGAATTAGCCTCAGAAACAGTGGTTCTGAACATGCTGCCAATAGCTCGCCTGGGAAACATCCAGAGAAGTCCAATATAGTGTTTTTTAGACTGGCTGCCACGAGCTGAAACGAATGCAGCCAAGAGCGAGCGTCTGTCACTTACGGTTCAAGAGTTATTCACAGAAACATGGTTCTGAACTTTGCTGCCAGCCGCGAAAGCGAAAGCAACCAAGATCGAGCGTCTAGGATTTACTTGTGAATAGCTCGCCTGGAAAACATCCAGAGAAGTCAAAGACAGTGCAGCTATACTAATTGCCAGGCGCTGAGACGAATGCCGCAAGGATCAAGCGTCTAAGACTTACGGTTCAAGAATTAGCCTCAGAAACAGTGGGAAACAGTGCTTCTATACTAATTGCCAGGCGCTGAGACGAATGCCGCCAAGATCGAGCGTCTATGACTTACGGTTCAAGAATTAGCCTCAGAAACAGTGGTTCTGAACATGCTGCCAATAGCTCGCCTGGGAAACATCCAGAGAAGTCCAAGATAGTGTTTTTTAGACTGGCTGCCACGAGCTGAAACGAATGCAGCCAAGAGCGAGCGTCTGTCACTTACGGTTCAAGAGTTATTCACAGAAACATGGTTCTGAACTTTGCTGCCAGCCGCGAAAGCGAAAATAACCAAGATCGAGCGTCTAGGATTTACTTGTCAATAGCTCGCCTGGGAAACTTTCAGATAAGTCAAAGACTGCTTCTATACTAATTGCCAGGCGCTGAGACGAATGCCGCCAAGATCAAGCGTCTAAGACTTACGGTTCAAGAATTAGCCTCAGAAACAGTGGGAAACAGTGCTTCTATACTAATTGCCAGGCGCTGAGACGAATGCCGCCAAGATCGAGCGTCTATGACTTACGGTTCAATAATTAGCCTCAGAAACAGTGGTTCTGAACATGCTGCCAATAGCTCGCCTGGGAAACATCCAGAGAAGTCCAAGATAGTGTTTTTTAGACTGGCTGCCACGAGCTGAAACGAATGCAGCCAAGAGCGAGCGTCTGTCACTTACGGTTCAAGAGTTATTCACAGAAACATGGTTCTGAACTTTGCTGCCAGCCGCGAAAGCGAAAATAACCAAGATCGAGCGTCTAGGATTTACTTGTCAATAGCTCGCCTGGGAAACTTTCAGATAAGTCAAAGACTGCTTCTATACTAATTGCCAGGCGCTGAGACGAATGCCGCCAAGATCAAGCGTCTAAGACTTACGGTTCAAGAATTAGCCTCAGAAACAGTGGGAAACAGTGCTTCTATACTAATTGCCAGGCGCTGAGACGAATGCCGCCAAGATCGAGCGTCTATGACTTACGGTTCAAGAATTAGCCTCAGAAACAGTGGTTCTGAACATGCTGCTAATAGCTCGCCTGGGAAACATCCAGAGAAGTCCAATATAGTGTTTTTTAGACTGGCTGCCACGAGCTGAAACGAATGCAGCCAAGAGCGAGCGTCTGTGACTTACGGTTCAAGAGTTATTCACAGAAACATGGTTCTGAACTTTGCTGCCAGCCGCGAAAGCGAAAGTAACCAAGATCGAGCGTCTAGGATTTACTTGTGAATAGCTCGCCTGGGAAACATCCAGAGAAGTCAAAGACAGTGCTTCTATACTAATTGCCAGGCGCTGAGACGAATGCCGCCAAGATCAAGCGTCTAAGACTTACGGTTCAAGAATTAGCCTCAGAAACAGTGGTTCTGAACATGCTGCCAATAGCTCGCCTGGGAAACATCCAGAGAAGTCCAAGATAGTGTTTTTTAGACTGGCTGCCACGAGCTGAAACGAATGCAGCCAAGAGCGAGCGTCTGTCACTTACGGTTCAAGAGTTATTCACAGAAACATGGTTCTGAACTTTGCTGCCAGCCGCGAAAGCGAAAGTAACCAAGATCGAGCGTCTAGGATTTACTTGTGAATAGCTCGCCTGGGAAAAATCCAGAGAAGTCAAAGACAGTGCTTCTATACTAATTGCCAGGCGCTGAGACGAATGCCGCCAAGATCAAGCGTCTAAGACTTACGGTTCAAGAATTAGCCTCAGAAACAGTTGGAAACAGTGCTTCTATACTAATTGCCAGGCGCTGAGACGAATGCCGCCAAGATCGAGCGTCTATGACTTACGGTTCAAGAATTAGCCTCAGAAACAGTGGTTCTGAACATGCTGCTAATAGCTCGCCTGGGAAACATCCAGAGAAGTCCAATATAGTGTTTTTTAGACTGGCTGCCACGAGCTGAAACGAATGCAGCCAAGAGCGAGCGTCTGTGACTTACGGTTCAAGAGTTATTCACAGAAACATGGTTCTGAACTTTGCTGCCAGCCGCGAAAGCGAAAGTAACCAAGATCGAGCGTCTAGGATTTACTTGTGAATAGCTCGCCTGGGAAACATCCAGAGAAGTCAAAGACAGTGCTTCTATACTAATTGCCAGGCGCTGAGACGAATGCCGCCAAGATCAAGCGTCTAAGACTTACGGTTCAAGAATTAGCCTCAGAAACAGTGGTTCTGAACATGCTGCTAATAGCTCGCCTGGGAAGCATCCAGAGAAGTCCAATATAGTGTTTTTTAGACTGGCTGCCACGAGCTGAAACGATTGCAACCAAGAGCGAGCGTCTGTGACTTACGATTCAAGAGTTATTCACAGAAACATGGTTCTGAACTTTGCTGCCAGCCGCGAAAGCGAAAGTAACCAAGATCGAGCGTCTAGGATTTACTTGTGAATAGCTCGCCTGGGAAACATCCAGAGAAGTCAAAGACAGTGCTTCTATACTAATTGCCAGGCGCTGAGACGAATGCCGCCAAGATCAAGCGTCTAAGACTTACGGTTCAAGAATTAGCCTCAGAAACAGTGGGAAACAGTGCTTCTATACTAATTGCCAGGCGCTGAGACGAATGCCGCCAAGATCGAGCGTCTATGACTTACGGTTCAAGAATTAGCCTCAGAAACCGTGGTTCAAAACATGCTGCCAATAGCTCGCCTGGGAAACATCCAGAGAAGTCCAAGATAGTGTTTTTTAGACTGGCTGCCACGAGCTGAAACGAATGCAGCCAAGAGCGAGCGTCTGTGACTTACGGTTCAAGAGTTATTCACAGAAACATGGTTCGGAACTTTGCTGCCAGCCGCGAAAGCGAAAATAACCAAGATCGAGCGTCTAGGATTTACTTGTCAATAGCTCGCCTGGGAAACATCCAGAGAAGTCAAAGACAGTGCTTCTATACTAATTGCCAGGCGCTGAGACGAATGCCGCCAAGATCAAGCGTCTAAGACTTACGGTTCAAGAATTAGCCTCAGAAACAGTGGTTCTGAACATGCTGCCAATAGCTCGCCTGGGAAACATCCAGAGAAGTCCAAGATAGTGTTTTTTTAGACTGGCTGCCACGAGCTGAAACGAATGCAGCCAAGAGCGAGCGTCTGTGACTTACGGTTCAAAAGTTATTCACATAAACATGGTTCTGAACTTTGCTGCCAGCCGCGAAAGCGAAAGCAACCAAGATCGAGCGTCTAGGATTTACTTGTGAATAGCTCGCCTGGAAAACATCCAGAGAAGTCAAAGACAGTGCAGCTATACTAATTGCCAGGCGCTGAGACGAATGCCGCAAGGATCAAGCGTCTAAGACTTACGGTTCAAGAATTAGCCTCAGAAACAGTGGGAAACAGTGCTTCTATACTAATTGCCAGGCGCTGAGACGAATGCCGCCAAGATCGAGCGTCTATGACTTACGGTTCAAGAATTAGCCTCAGAAACAGTGGTTCTGAACATGCTGCCAATAGCTCGCCTGGGAAACATCCAGAGAAGTCCAAGATAGTGTTTTTTAGACTGGCTGCCACGAGCTGAAACGAATGCAGCCCAGAGCGAGCGTCTGTGACTTACGGTTCAAGAGTTATTCACAGAAACATGGTTCTGAACTTTGCTGCCAGCCGCGAAAGCGAAAGTAACCAAGATCGAGCGTCTAGGATTTACTTGTGAATAGCTCGCCTGGGAAACATCCAGAGAAGTCAAAGACAGTGCTTCTATACTAATTGCCAGGCGCTGAGACGAATGCCGCCAAGATCAAGCGTCTAAGACTTACGGTTCAAGAATTAGCCTCAGAAACAGTGGTTCTGAACATGCTGCTAATAGCTCGCCTGGGAAGCATCCAGAGAAGTCCAATATAGTGTTTTTTAGACTGGCTGCCACGAGCTGAAACGAATGCAACCAAGAGCGAGCGTCTGTGACTTACGATTCAAGAGTTATTCACAGAAACATGGTTCTGAACTTTGCTGCCAGCCGCGAAAGCGAAAGTAACCAAGATCGAGCGTCTAGGATTTACTTGTGAATAGCTCGCCTGGGAAACATCCAGAGAAGTCAAAGACAGTGCTTCTATACTAATTGCCAGGCGCTGAGACGAATGCCGCCAAGATCAAGCGTCTAAGACTTACGGTTCAAGAATTAGCCTCAGAAACAGTGGGAAACAGTGCTTCTATACTAATTGCCAGGCGCTGAGACGAATGCCGCCAAGATCGAGCGTCTATGACTTACGGTTCAAGAATTAGCCTCAGAAACAGTGGTTCAAAACATGCTGCCAATAGCTCGCCTGGGAAACATCCAGAGAAGTCCAAGATAGTGTTTTTTAGACTGGCTGCCACGAGCTGAAACGAATGCAGCCAAGAGCGAGCGTCTGTGACTTACGGTTCAAGAGTTATTCACAGAAACATGGTTCGGAACTTTGCTGCCAGCCGCGAAAGCGAAAATAACCAAGATCGAGCGTCTAGGATTTACTTGTCAATAGCTCGCCTGGGAAACATCCAGAGAAGTCAAAGACAGTGCTTCTATACTAATTGCCAGGCGCTGAGACGAATGCCGCCAAGATCGAGCGTCTATGACTTACGGTTCAAGAATTAGCCTCAGAAACAGTGGTTCTGAACATGCTGCCAATAGCTCGCCTGGGAAACATCCAGAGAAGTCCAAGATAGTGTTTTTTTTAGACTGGCTGCCACGAGCTGAAACGAATGCAGCCAAGAGCGAGCGTCTGTGACTTACGGTTCAAAAGTTATTCACATAAACATGGTTCTGAACTTTGCTGCCAGCCGCGAAAGCGAAAGCAACCAAGATCGAGCGTCTAGGATTTACTTGTGAATAGCTCGCCTGGAAAACATCCAGAGAAGTCAGAGACAGTGCAGCTATACTAATTGCCAGGCGCTGAGACGAATGCCGCCAAGATCAAGCGTCTAAGACTTACGGTTCAAGAATTAGCCTCAGAAACAGTGGGAAACAGTGCTTCTATACTAATTGCCAGGCGCTGAGACGAATGCCGCCAAGATCGAGCGTCTATGACTTACGGTTCAAGAATTAGCCTCAGAAACAGTGGTTCTGAACATGCTGCTAATAGCTCGCCTGGGAAACATCCAGAGAAGTCCAATATAGTGTTTTTTAGACTGGCTGCCACGAGCTGAAACGAATGCAACCAAGAGCGAGCGTCTGTGACTTACGATTCAAGAGTTATTCACAGAAACATGGTTCTGAACTTTGCTGCCAGCCGCGAAAGCGAAAGTAACCAAGATCGAGCGTCTAGGATTTACTTGTGAATAGCTCGCCTGGGAAACATCCAGAGAAGTCAAAGACAGTGCTTCTGTACTAATTGCCAGGCGCTGTGACGAATGCCGCCAAGATCAAGCGTCTAAGACTTACGGTTCAAGAATTAGCCTCAGAAACAGTGGGAAACAGTGCTTCTATACTAATTGCCAGGCGCTGAGACGAATGCCGCCAAGATCGAGCGTCTATGACTTACGGTTCAAGAATTAGCCTCAGAAACAGTGGTTCAAAACATGCTGCCAATAGCTCGCCTGGGAAACATCCAGAGAAGTCCAAAATAGTGTTTTTTAGACTGGCTGCCACGAGCTGAAACGAATGCAGCCAAGAGCGAGCGTCTGTGACTTACGGTTCAAGAGTTATTCACATAAACATGGTTCGGAACTTTGCTGCCAGCCGCGAAAGCGAAAATAACCAAGATCGAGCGTCTAGGATTTACTTGTAAATAGCTCGCCTGGGAAACTTTCAGATAAGTCAAAGACAGTGCTTCTATACTAATTGCCAGGCGCTGAGACGAATGCCGCCAAGATCAAGCGTCTAAGACTTACGGTTCAAGAATTAGCCTCAGAAACAGTGGGAAACAGTGCTTCTATACTAATTGCCAGGCGCTGAGACGAATGCCGCCAAGATCGAGCGTCTATGACTTACGGTTCAAGAATTAGCCTCAGAAACAGTGGTTCTGAACATGCTGCCAATAGCTCGCCTGGGAAACATCCAGAGAAGTCCAAGATAGTGTTTTTTTTAGACTGGCTGCCACGAGCTGAAACGAATGCAGCCAAGAGCGAGCGTCTGTGACTTACGGTTCAAAAGTTATTCACATAAACATGGTTCTGAACTTTGCTGCCAGCCGCGAAAGCCAAAGCAACCAAGATCGAGCGTCTAGGATTTACTTGTGAATAGCTCGCCTGGAAAACATCCAGAGAAGTCAAAGACAGTGCAGCTATACTAATTGCCAGGCGCTGAGACGAATGCCGCCAAGATCAAGCGTCTAAGACTTACGGTTCAAGAATTAGCCTCAGAAACAGTGGGAAACAGTGCTTCTATACTAATTGCCAGGCGCTGAGACGAATGCCGCCAAGATCGAGCGTCTATGACTTACGGTTCAAGAATTAGCCTCAGAAACAGTGGTTCTGAACATGCTGCCAATAGCTCGCCTGGGAAACATCCAGAGAAGTCCAAGATAGTGTTTTTTAGACTGGCTGCCACGAGCTGAAACGAAAGCAGCCAAGAGCGAGCGTCTGTCACTTACGGTTCAAGAGTTATTCACAGAAACATGGTTCTGAACTTTGCTGCCAGCCGCGAAAGCGAAAATAACCAAGATCGAGCGTCTAGGATTTACTTGTCAATAGCTCGCCTGGGAAACATCCAGTGAAGTCAAAGACAGTGCTTCTATACTAATTGCCAGGCGCTGAGACGAATGCCGCCAAGATCGAGCGTCTATGACTTACGGTTCAAGAATTAGCCTCAGAAACAGTGGGAAACAGTGCTTCTATACTAATTTCCAGGTGCTGAGACGAATGCTGCCAAGATCGAGCGTCTATGACTTACGGTTCAAGAATTAGCCTCAGAAACAGTGGTTCTAAACATGCTGCCAATAGCTCGACTGGGAAACATCCAGAGAAGTCCAAGATAGTGTTTTTTAGACTGACTGCCACGAGCTGAAACGAATGCAGCCAAGAGCGAGCGTCTGTCACTTACGGTTCAAGAGTTATTCACAGAAACATGGTTCTGAACTTTGCTGCCAGCCGCGAAAGCGAAAATAACCAAGATCGAGCGTCTAGGATTTACTTGTCAATAGCTCGCCTGGGAAACATCCAGAGAAGTCAAAGATAGTGCTTCCATACTAATTGCCAGGCGCTGAGACGAATGCCGCCAAGATCAAGCGTCTAAGACTTACGGTTCAATAATTAGCCTCAGAAACAGTGGGAAACAGTGCTTCTATGCTAATTGCCAGGCGCTGAGACGAATGCCGCCAAGATCGAGCGTCTATGACTTACGGTTCAAGAATTAGCCTCAGAAACAGTGGTTTTGAACATGCTGCCAATAGCTCGCCGGGGAAACATCCAGAGAAGTCCAAGATAGTGTTTTTTAGACTGGCTGCCACGAGCTGAAACGAATGCAGCCAAGAGCGAGCGTCTGTGACTTACGGTTCAAAAGTTATTCACATAAACATGGTTCTGAACTTTGCTGCCAGCCGCGAAAGCGAAAGCAACCAAGATCGAGCGTCTAGGATTTACTTGTGAATAGCTCGCCTGGAAAACATCCAGAGAAGTCAAAGACAGTGCAGCTATACTAATTGCCAGGCGCTGAGACGAATGCCGCAAGGATCAAGCGTCTAAGACTTACGGTTCAAGAATTAGCCTCAGAAACAGTGGGAAACAGTGCTTCTATACTAATTGCCAGGCGCTGAGACGAATGCCGCCAAGATCGAGCGTCTATGACTTACGGTTCAAGAATTAGCCTCAGAAACAGTGGTTCTGAACATGCTGCCAATAGCTCGCCTGGGAAACATCCAGAGAAGTCCAAGATAGTGTTTTTTAGACTGGCTGCCACGAGCTGAAACGAATGCAGCCAAGAGCGAGCGTCTGTCACTTACGGTTCAAGAGTTATTCACAGAAACATGGTTCTGAACTTTGCTGCCAGCCGCGAAAGCGAAAATAACCAAGATCGAGCGTCTAGGATTTACTTGTCAATAGCTCGCCTGGGAAACTTTCAGATAAGTCAAAGACTGCTTCTATACTAATTGCCAGGCGCTGAGACGAATGCCGCCAAGATCAAGCGTCTAAGACTTACGGTTCAAGAATTAGCCTCAGAAACAGTGGGAAACAGTGCTTCTATACTAATTGCCAGGCGCTGAGACGAATGCCGCCAAGATCGAGCGTCTATGACTTACGGTTCAAGAATTAGCCTCAGAAACAGTGGTTCTGAACATGCTGCTAATAGCTCGCCTGGGAAACATCCAGAGAAGTCCAATATAGTGTTTTTTAGACTGGCTGCCACGAGCTGAAACGAATGCAGCCAAGAGCGAGCGTCTGTGACTTACGGTTCAAGAGTTATTCACAGAAACATGGTTCTGAACTTTGCTGCCAGCCGCGAAAGCGAAAGTAACCAAGATCGAGCGTCTAGGATTTACTTGTGAATAGCTCGCCTGGGAAACATCCAGAGAAGTCAAAGACAGTGCTTCTATACTAATTGCCAGGCGCTGAGACGAATGCCGCCAAGATCAAGCGTCTAAGACTTACGGTTCAAGAATTAGCCTCAGAAACAGTGGTTCTGAACATGCTGCCAATAGCTCGCCTGGGAAACATCCAGAGAAGTCCAAGATAGTGTTTTTTAGACTGGCTGCCACGAGCTGAAACGAATGCAGCCAAGAGCGAGCGTCTGTCACTTACGGTTCAAGAGTTATTCACAGAAACATGGTTCTGAACTTTGCTGCCAGCCGCGAAAGCGAAAGCAACCAAGATCGAGCGTCTAGGATTTACTTGTGAATAGCTCGCCTGGAAAACATCCAGAGAAGTCAAAGACAGTGCAGCTATACTAATTGCCAGGCGCTGAGACGAATGCCGCAAGGATCAAGCGTCTAAGACTTACGGTTCAAGAATTAGCCTCAGAAACAGTGGGAAACAGTGCTTCTATACTAATTGCCAGGCGCTGAGACGAATGCCGCCAAGATCGAGCGTCTATGACTTACGGTTCAAGAATTAGCCTCAGAAACAGTGGTTCTGAACATGCTGCCAATAGCTCGCCTGGGAAACATCCAGAGAAGTCCAAGATAGTGTTTTTTAGACTGGCTGCCACGAGCTGAAACGAATGCAGCCAAGAGCGAGCGTCTGTGACTTACGGTTCAAGAGTTATTCACAGAAACATGGTTCTGAACTTTGCTGCCAGCCGCGAAAGCGAAAGTAACCAAGATCGAGCGTCTAGGATTTACTTGTCAATAGCTCGCCTGGGAAACATCCAGAGAAGTCAAAGACAGTGCTTCTAAACTAATTGCCAGGCGCTGAGACGAATGCCGCCAAGATCGAGCGTCTATGACTTACGGTTCAAGAATTAGCCTCAGAAACAGTGGGAAACAGTGCTTCTACACTAATTGCCAGGCGCTGAGACGAATGCCGCCAAGATCGAGCGTCTATGACTTACGGTTCAAGAATTAGCCTCAGAACCAGTGGTTCTGAACATGCTGCCAATAGATCGCCTGGGAAACATCCAGAGAAGTCCAAGATAGTGTTTTTTAGACTGGCTGCCACGAGCTGAAACGAATGCAGCCAAGAGCGAGCGTCTTTGACTTACGGTTCAAGAGTTATTCACAGAAACATGGTTCTGAACTTTGCTGCCAGCCGCGAAAGCGAAAATAACCAAGATCGAGCGTCTAGGATTTACTTGTCAATAGCTCGCCTGGGAAACATCCAGAGAATTCAAAGATAGTGCTTCCATACTAATTGCCAGGCGCTGAGACGAATGCCGCCAAGATCAAGCGTCTAAGACTTACGGTTCAATAATTAGCCTCAGAAACAGTGGGAAACAGTGCTTCTATACTAATTGCCAGGCGCTGAGACGAATGCCGCCAAGATCGAGCGTCTATGACTTACGGTTCAAGAATTAGCCTCAGAAACAGTGGTTTTGAACATACTGCCAATAGCTCGCCGGGGAAACATCCAGAGAAGTCCAAGATAGTGTTTTTTAGACTGGCTGCCACGAGCTGAAACGAATGCAGCCAAGAGCGAGCGTCTGTGACTTACGGTTCAAAAGTTATTCACATAAACATGGTTCTGAACTTTGCTGCCAGCCGCGAAAGCGAAAGCAACCAAGATCGAGCGTCTAGGATTTACTTGTGAATAGCTCGCCTGGGAAACTTTCAGATAAGTCAAAGACTGCTTCTATACTAATTGCCAGGCGCTGAGACGAATGCCGCCAAGATCAAGCGTCTAAGACTTACGGTTCAAGAATTAGCCTCAGAAACAGTGGGAAACAGTGCTTCTATACTAATTGCCAGGCGCTGAGACGAATGCCGCCAAGATCGAGCGTCTATGACTTACGGTTCAAGAATTAGCCTCAGAAACAGTGGTTCTGAACATGCTGCCAATAGCTCGCCTGGGAAACATCCAGAGAAGTCCAAGATAGTGTTTTTTAGACTGGCTGCCACGAGCTGAAACGAATGCAGCCAAGAGCGAGCGTCTGTCACTTACGGTTCAAGAGTTATTCACAGAAACATGGTTCTGAACTTTGCTGCCAGCCGCGAAAGCGAAAATAACCAAGATCGAGCGTCTAGGATTTACTTGTCAATAGCTCGCCTGGGAAACTTTCAGATAAGTCAAAGACTGCTTCTATACTAATTGCCAGGCGCTGAGACGAATGCCGCCAAGATCAAGCGTCTAAGACTTACGGTTCAAGAATTAGCCTCAGAAACAGTGGGAAACAGTGCTTCTATACTAATTGCCAGGCGCTGAGACGAATGCCGCCAAGATCGAGCGTCTATGACTTACGGTTCAAGAATTAGCCTCAGAAACAGTGGTTCTGAACATGCTGCTAATAGCTCGCCTGGGAAACATCCAGAGATGTCCAATATAGTGTTTTTTAGACTGGCTGCCACGAGCTGAAACGAATGCAGCCAAGAGCGAGCGTCTGTGACTTACGGTTCAAGAGTTATTCACAGAAACATGGTTCTGAACTTTGCTGCCAGCCGCGAAAGCGAAAGTAACCAAGATCGAGCGTCTAGGATTTACTTGTGAATAGCTCGCCTGGGAAACATCCAGAGAAGTCAAAGACATTGCTTCCATACTAATTGCCAGGCGCTGAGACGAATGCCGCCAAGATCAAGCGTCTAAGACTTACGGTTCAAGAATTAGCCTCAGAAACAGTGGTTCTGAACATGCTGCCAATAGCTCGCCTGGGAAACATCCAGAGAAGTCCAAGATAGAGTTTTTTAGACTGGCTGCCACGAGCTGAAACGAATGCAGCCAAGAGCGAGCGTCTGTCACTTACGGTTCAAGAGTTATTCACAGAAACATGGTTCTGAACTTTGCTGCCAGCCGCGAAAAAGAAAGCAACCAAGATCGAGCGTCTAGGATTTACTTGTGAATAGCTCGCCTGGAAAACATCCAGAGAAGTCAAAGACAGTGCAGCTATACTAATTGCCAGGCGCTGAGACGAATGCCGCAAGGATCAAGCGTCTAAGACTTACGGTTCAAGAATTAGCCTCAGAAACAGTGGGAAACAGTGCTTCTATACTAATTGCCAGGCGCTGAGACGAATGCCGCCAAGATCGAGCGTCTATGACTTACGGTTCAAGAATTAGCCTCAGAAACAGTGGTTCTGAACATGCTGCCAATAGCTCGCCTGGGAAACATCCAGAGAAGTCCAAGATAGTGTTTTTTAGACTGGCTGCCACGAGCTGAAACGAATGCAGCCAAGAGCGAGCGTCTGTCACTTACGGTTCAAGAGTTATTCACAGAAACATGGTTCTGAACTTTGCTGCCAGCCGCGAAAGCGAAAATAACCAAGATCGAGCGTCTAGGATTTACTTGTCAATAGCTCGCCTGGGAAACTTTCAGATAAGTCAAAGACTGCTTCTATACTAATTGCCAGGCGCTGAGACGAATGCCGCCAAGATCAAGCGTCTAAGACTTACGGTTCAAGAATTAGCCTCAGAAACAGTGGGAAACAGTGCTTCTATACTAATTGCCAGGCGCTGAGACGAATGCCGCCAAGATCGAGCGTCTATGACTTACGGTTCAAGAATTAGCCTCAGAAACAGTGGTTCTGAACATGCTGCCAATAGCTCGCCTGGGAAACATCCAGAGAAGTCCAAGATAGTGTTTTTTAGACTGGCTGCCACGAGCTGAAACGAATGCAGCCAAGAGCGAGCGTCTGTGACTTACGGTTCAAGAGTTATTCACAGAAACATGGTTCTGAACTTTGCTGCCAGCCGCGAAAGCGAAAGTAACCAAGATCGAGCGTCTAGGATTTACTTGTCAATAGCTCGCCTGGGAAACATCCAGAGAAGTCAAAGACAGTGCTTCTATACTAATTGCCAGGCGCTGAGACGAATGCCGCCAAGATCGAGCGTCTATGACTTACGGTTCAAGAATTAGCCTCAGAACCAGTGGTTCTGAACATGCTGCCAATAGATCGCCTGGGAAACATCCAGAGAAGTCCAAGATAGTGTTTTTTAGACTGGCTGCCACGAGCTGAAACGAATGCAGCCAAGAGCGAGCGTCTGTCACTTACGGTTCAAGAGTTATTCACAGAAACATGGTTCTGAACTTTGCTGCCAGCCGCGAAAGCGAAAATAACCAAGATCGAGCGTCTAGGATTTACTTGTCAATAGCTCGCCTGGGAAACATCCAGAGAAGTCAAAGATAGTGCTTCCATACTAATTGCCAGGCGCTGAGACGAATGCCGCCAAGATCAAGCGTCTAAGACTTACGGTTCAATAATTAGCCTCAGAAACAGTGGGAAACAGTGCTTCTATACTAATTGCCAGGCGCTGAGACGAATGCCGCCAAGATCGAGCGTCTATGACTTACGGTTCAAGAATTAGCCTCAGAAACAGTGGTTTTGAACATGCTGCCAATAGCTCGCCGGGGAAACATCCAGAGAAGTCCAAGATAGTGTTTTTTAGACTGGCTGCCACGAGCTGAAACGAATGCAGCCAAGAGCGAGCGTCTGTGACTTACGGTTCAAGAGTTATTCACAGAAACATGGTTCTGAACTTTGCTGCCAGCCGCGAAAGCGAAAGTAACCAAGATCGAGCGTCTAGGATTTACTTGTGAATAGCTCGCCTGGGAAACATCCAGAGAAGTCAAAGACAGTGCTTCTATACTAATTGCCAGGCGCTGAGACGAATGCCGCCAAGATCAAGCGTCTAAGACTTACGGTTCAAGAATTAGCCTCAGAAACAGTGGTTCTGAACATGCTGCCAATAGCTCGCCTGGGAAACATCCAGAGAAGTCCAAGATAGTGTTTTTTAGACTGGCTGCCACGAGCTGAAACGAATGCAGCCAAGAGCGAGCGTCTGTCACTTACGGTTCAAGAGTTATTCACAGAAACATGGTTCTGAACTTTGCTGCCAGCCGCGAAAGCGAAAGCAACCAAGAACGAGCGTCTAGGATTTACTTGTGAATAGCTCGCCTGGAAAACATCCAGAGAAGTCAAAGACAGTGCAGCTATACTAATTGCCAGGCGCTGAGACGAATGCCGCAAGGATCAAGCGTCTAAGACTTACGGTTCAAGAATTAGCCTCAGAAACAGTGGTTCTGAACATGCTGCCAATAGCTCGCCTGGGAAACATCCAGAGAAGTCCAAGATAGTGTTTTTTAGACTGGCTGCCACGAGCTGAAACGAATGCAGCCAAGAGCGAGCGTCTGTCACTTACGGTTCAAGAGTTATTCACAGAAACATGGTTCTGAACTTTGCTGCCAGCCGCGAAAGCGAAAGTAACCAAGATCGAGCGTCTAGGATTTACTTGTCAATAGCTCGCCTGGGAAACATCCAGAGAAGTCAAAGACAGTGCTTCTATACTAATTGCCAGGCGCTGAGACGAATGCCGCCAAGATCGAGCGTCTATGACTTACGGTTCAAGAATTAGCCTCAGAACCAGTGGTTCTGAACATGCTGCCAATAGATCGCCTGGGAAACATCCAGAGAAGTCCAAGATAGTGTTTTTTAGACTGGCTGCCACGAGCTGAAACGAATGCAGCCAAGAGCGAGCGTCTGTCACTTACGGTTCAAGAGTTATTCACAGAAACATGGTTCTGAACTTTGCTGCCAGCCGCGAAAGCGAAAATAACCAAGATCGAGCGTCTAGGATTTACTTGTCAATAGCTCGCCTGGGAAACATCCAGAGAAGTCAAAGATAGTGCTTCCATACTAATTGCCAGGCGCTGAGACGAATGCCGCCAAGATCAAGCGTCTAAGACTTACGGTTCAATAATTAGCCTCAGAAACAGTGGGAAACAGTGCTTCTATACTAATTGCCAGGCGCTGAGACGAATGCCGCCAAGATCGAGCGTCTATGACTTACGGTTCAAGAATTAGCCTCAGAAACAGTGGTTTTGAACATGCTGCCAATAGCTCGCCGGGGAAACATCCAGAGAAGTCCAAGATAGTGTTTTTTAGACTGGCTGCCACGAGCTGAAACGAATGCAGCCAAGAGCGAGCGTCTGTGACTTACGGTTCAAGAGTTATTCACAGAAACATGGTTCTGAACTTTGCTGCCAGCCGCGAAAGCGAAAGTAACCAAGATCGAGCGTCTAGGATTTACTTGTGAATAGCTCGCCTGGGAAACATCCAGAGAAGTCAAAGACAGTGCTTCTATACTAATTGCCAGGCGCTGAGACGAATGCCGCCAAGATCAAGCGTCTAAGACTTACGGTTCAAGAATTAGCCTCAGAAACAGTGGTTCTGAACATGCTGCCAATAGCTCGCCTGGGAAACATCCAGAGAAGTCCAAGATAGTGTTTTTTAGACTGGCTGCCACGAGCTGAAACGAATGCAGCCAAGAGCGAGCGTCTGTCACTTACGGTTCAAGAGTTATTCACAGAAACATGGTTCTGAACTTTGCTGCCAGCCGCGAAAGCGAAAGCAACCAAGAACGAGCGTCTAGGATTTACTTGTGAATAGCTCGCCTGGAAAACATCCAGAGAAGTCAAAGACAGTGCAGCTATACTAATTGCCAGGCGCTGAGACGAATGCCGCAAGGATCAAGCGTCTAAGACTTACGGTTCAAGAATTAGCCTCAGAAACAGTGGTTCTGAACATGCTGCCAATAGCTCGCCTGGGAAACATCCAGAGAAGTCCAAGATAGTGTTTTTTAGACTGGCTGCCACGAGCTGAAACGAATGCAGCCAAGAGCGAGCGTCTGTCACTTACGGTTCAAGAGTTATTCACAGAAACATGGTTCTGAACTTTGCTGCCAGCCGCGAAAGCGAAAATAACCAAGATCGAGCGTCTAGGATTTACTTGTCAATAGCTCGCCTGGGAAACTTTCAGATAAGTCAAAGACTGCTTCTATACTAATTGCCAGGCGCTGAGACGAATGCCGCCAAGATCAAGCGTCTAAGACTTACGGTTCAAGAATTAGCCTCAGAAACAGTGGTTCTGAACATGCTGCCAATAGCTCGCCTGGGAAACATCCAGAGAAGTCCAAGATAGTGTTTTTTAGACTGGCTGCCACGAGCTGAAACGAATGCAGCCAAGAGCGAGCGTCTGTCACTTACGGTTCAAGAGTTATTCACAGAAACATGGTTCTGAACTTTGCTGCCAGCCGCGAAAGCGAAAGCAACCAAGATCGAGCGTCTAGGATTTACTTGTGAATAGCTCGCCTGGAAAACATCCAGAGAAGTCAAAGACAGTGCAGCTATACTAATTGCCAGGCGCTGAGACGAATGCCGCAAGGATCAAGCGTCTAAGACTTACGGTTCAAGAATTAGCCTCAGAAACAGTGGGAAACAGTGCTTCTATACTAATTGCCAGGCGCTGAGACGAATGCCGCCAAGATCGAGCGTCTATGACTTACGGTTCAAGAATTAGCCTCAGAAACAGTGGTTCTGAACATGCTGCCAATAGCTCGCCTGGGAAACATCCAGAGAAGTCCAAGATAGTGTTTTTTAGACTGGCTGCCACGAGCTGAAACGAATGCAGCCAAGAGCGAGCGTCTGTCACTTACGGTTCAAGAGTTATTCACAGAAACATGGTTCTGAACTTTGCTGCCAGCCGCGAAAGCGAAAATAACCAAGATCGAGCGTCTAGGATTTACTTGTCAATAGCTCGCCTGGGAAACTTTCAGATAAGTCAAAGACTGCTTCTATACTAATTGCCAGGCGCTGAGACGAATGCCGCCAAGATCAAGCGTCTAAGACTTACGGTTCAAGAATTAGCCTCAGAAACAGTGGGAAACAGTGCTTCTATACTAATTGCCAGGCGCTGAGACGAATGCCGCCAAGATCGAGCGTCTATGACTTACGGTTCAACAATTAGCCTCAGAAACAGTGGTTCTGAACATGCTGCTAATAGCTCGCCTGGGAAACATCCAGAGAAGTCCAATATAGTGTTTTTTAGACTGGCTGCCACGAGCTGAAACGAATGCAGCCAAGAGCGAGCGTCTGTCACTTACGGTTCAAGAGTTATTCACAGAAACATGGTTCTGAACTTTGCTGCCAGCCGCGAAAGCGAAAGCAACCAAGATCGAGCGTCTAGGATTTACTTGTGAATAGCTCGCCTGGAAAACATCCAGAGAAGTCAAAGACAGTGCAGCTATACTAATTGCCAGGCGCTGAGACGAATGCCGCAAGGATCAAGCGTCTAAGACTTACGGTTCAAGAATTAGCCTCAGAAACAGTGGGAAACAGTGCTTCTATACTAATTGCCAGGCGCTGAGACGAATGCCGCCAAGATCGAGCGTCTATGACTTACGGTTCAAGAATTAGCCTCAGAAACAGTGGTTCTGAACATGCTGCCAATAGCTCGCCTGGGAAACATCCAGAGAAGTCCAAGATAGTGTTTTTTAGACTGGCTGCCACGAGCTGAAACGAATGCAGCCAAGAGCGAGCGTCTGTCACTTACGGTTCAAGAGTTATTCACAGAAACATGGTTCTGAACTTTGCTGCCAGCCGCGAAAGCGAAAATAACCAAGATCGAGCGTCTAGGATTTACTTGTCAATAGCTCGCCTGGGAAACTTTCAGATAAGTCAAAGACTGCTTCTATACTAATTGCCAGGCGCTGAGACGAATGCCGCCAAGATCAAGCGTCTAAGACTTACGGTTCAAGAATTAGCCTCAGAAACAGTGGGAAACAGTGCTTCTATACTAATTGCCAGGCGCTGAGACGAATGCCGCCAAGATCGAGCGTCTATGACTTACGGTTCAAGAATTAGCCTCAGAAACAGTGGTTCTGAACATGCTGCTAATAGCTCGCCTGGGAAACATCCAGAGAAGTCCAATATAGTGTTTTTTAGACTGGCTGCCACGAGCTGAAACGAATGCAGCCAAGAGCGAGCGTCTGTGACTTACGGTTCAAGAGTTATTCACAGAAACATGGTTCTGAACTTTGCTGCCAGCCGCGAAAGCGAAAGTAACCAAGATCGAGCGTCTAGGATTTACTTGTGAATAGCTCGCCTGGGAAACATCCAGAGAAGTCAAAGACAGTGCTTCTATACTAATTGCCAGGCGCTGAGACGAATGCCGCCAAGATCAAGCGTCTAAGACTTACGGTTCAAGAATTAGCCTCAGAAACAGTGGTTCTGAACATGCTGCCAATAGCTCGCCTGGGAAACATCCAGAGAAGTCCAAGATAGTGTTTTTTAGACTGGCTGCCACGAGCTGAAACGAATGCAGCCAAGAGCGAGCGTCTGTCACTTACGGTTCAAGAGTTATTCACAGAAACATGGTTCTGAACTTTGCTGCCAGCCGCGAAAGCGAAAGCAACCAAGATCGAGCGTCTAGGATTTACTTGTGAATAGCTCGCCTGGAAAACATCCAGAGAAGTCAAAGACAGTGCAGCTATACTAATTGCCAGGCGCTGAGACGAATGCCGCAAGGATCAAGCGTCTAAGACTTACGGTTCAAGAATTAGCCTCAGAAACAGTGGGAAACAGTGCTTCTATACTAATTGCCAGGCGCTGAGACGAATGCCGCCAAGATCGAGCGTCTATGACTTACGGTTCAAGAATTAGCCTCAGAAACAGTGGGAAACAGTGCTTCTATACTAATTGCCAGGCGCTGAGACGAATGCCGCCAAGATCGAGCGTCTATGACTTACGGTTCAAGAATTAGCCTCAGAAACAGTGGTTCTGAACATGCTGCTAATAGCTCGCCTGGGAAACATCCAGAGAAGTCCAATATAGTGTTTTTTAGACTGGCTGCCACGAGCTGAAACGAATGCAGCCAAGAGCGAGCGTCTGTCACTTACGGTTCAAGAGTTATTCACAGAAACATGGTTCTGAACTTTGCTGCCAGCCGCGAAAGCGAAAGCAACCAAGATCGAGCGTCTAGGATTTACTTGTGAATAGCTCGCCTGGAAAACATCCAGAGAAGTCAAAGACAGTGCAGCTATACTAATTGCCAGGCGCTGAGACGAAAGCCGCAAGGATCAAGCGTCTAAGACTTACGGTTCAAGAATTAGCCTCAGAAACAGTGGGAAACAGTGCTTCTATACTAATTGCCAGGCGCTGAGACGAATGCCGCCAAGATCGAGCGTCTATGACTTACGGTTCAAGAATTAGCCTCAGAAACAGTGGTTCTGAACATGCTGCCAATAGCTCGCCTGGGAAACATCCAGAGAAGTCCAAGATAGTGTTTTTTAGACTGGCTGCCACGAGCTGAAACGAATGCAGCCAAGAGCGAGCGTCTGTCACTTACGGTTCAAGAGTTATTCACAGAAACATGGTTCTGAACTTTGCTGCCAGCCGCGAAAGCGAAAATAACCAAGATCGAGCGTCTAGGATTTACTTGTCAATAGCTCGCCTGGGAAACTTTCAGATAAGTCAAAGACTGCTTCTATACTAATTGCCAGGCGCTGAGACGAATGCCGCCAAGATCAAGCGTCTAAGACTTACGGTTCAAGAATTAGCCTCAGAAACAGTGGGAAACAGTGCTTCTATACTAATTGCCAGGCGCTGAGACGAATGCCGCCAAGATCGAGCGTCTATGACTTACGGTTCAAGAATTAGCCTCAGAAACAGTGGTTTTGAACATGCTGCCAATAGCTCGCCGGGGAAACATCCAGAGAAGTCCAAGATAGTGTTTTTTAGACTGGCTGCCACGAGCTGAAACGAATGCAGCCAAGAGCGAGCGTCTGTGACTTACGGTTCAAAAGTTATTCACATAAACATGGTTCTGAACTTTGCTGCCAGCCGCGAAAGCGAAAGCAACCAAGATCGAGCGTCTAGGATTTACTTGCGAATAGCTCGCCTGGAAAACATCCAGAGAAGTCAAAGACCGTGCAGCTATACTAATTGCCAGGCGCTGAGACGAATGCCGCAAGGATCAAGCGTCTAAGACTTACGGTTCAAGAATTAGCCTCAGAAACAGTGGGAAACAGTGCTTCTATACTAATTGCCAGGCGCTGAGACGAATGCCGCCAAGATCGAGCGTCTATGACTTACGGTTCAAGAATTAGCCTCAGAAACAGTGGTTCTGAACATGCTGCCAATAGCTCGCCTGGGAAACATCCAGAGAAGTCCAAGATAGTGTTTTTTAGACTGGCTGCCACGAGCTGAAACGAATGCAGCCAAGAGCGAGCGTCTGTGACTTACGGTTCAAAAGTTATTCACATAAACATGGTTCTGAACTTTGCTGCCAGCCGCGAAAGCGAAAGCAACCAAGATCGAGCGTCTAGGATTTACTTGCGAATAGCTCGCCTGGAAAACATCCAGAGAAGTCAAAGACCGTGCAGCTATACTAATTGCCAGGCGCTGAGACGAATGCCGCAAGGATCAAGCGTCTAAGACTTACGGTTCAAGAATTAGCCTCAGAAACAGTGGGAAACAGTGCTTCTATACTAATTGCCAGGCGCTGAGACGAATGCCGCCAAGATCGAGCGTCTATGACTTACGGTTCAAGAATTAGCCTCAGAAACAGTGGTTCAAAACATGCTGCCAATAGCTCGCCTGGGAAACATCCAGAGAAGTCCAAGATAGTGTTTTTTAGACTGGCTGCCACGAGCTGAAACGAATGCAGCCAAGAGCGAGCGTCTGTGACTTACGGTTCAAGAGTTATTCACAGAAACATGGTTCTGAACTTTGCTGCCAGCCGCGAAAGCGAAAGCAACCAAGATCGAGCGTCTAGGATTTACTTGTGAATAGCTCGCCTGGAAAACATCCAGAGAAGTCAAAGACAGTGCAGCTATACTAATTGCCAGGCGCTGAGACGAATGCCGCAAGGATCAAGCGTCTAAGACTTACGGTTCAAGAATTAGCCTCAGAAACAGTGGGAAACAGTGCTTCTATACTAATTGCCAGGCGCTGAGACGAATGCCGCCAAGATCGAGCGTCTATGACTTACGGTTCAAGAATTAGCCTCAGAAACAGTGGCTCTGAACATGCTGCCAATAGCTCGCCTGGGAAACATCCAGAGAAGTCCAAGATAGTGTTTTTAGACTGGCTGCCACGAGCTGAAACGAATGCAGCCAAGAGCGAGCGTCTGTCACTTACGGTTCAAGAGTTATTCACAGAAACATGGTTCTGAACTTTGCTGCCAGCCGCGAAAGCGAAAATAACCAAGATCGAGCGTCTAGGATTTACTTGTCAATAGCTCGCCTGGGAAACTTTCAGATAAGTCAAAGACTGCTTCTATACTAATTGCCAGGCGCTGAGACGAATGCCGCCAAGATCAAGCGTCTAAGACTTACGGTTCAAGAATTAGCCTCAGAAACAGTGGGAAACAGTGCTTCTATACTAATTGCCAGGCGCTGAGACGAATGCCGCCAAGATCGAGCGTCTATGACTTACGGTTCAAGAATTAGCCTCAGAAACAGTGGTTCTGAACATGCTGCTAATAGCTCGCCTGGGAAACATCCAGAGAAGTCCAATATAGTGTTTTTTAGACTGGCTGCCACGAGCTGAAACGAATGCAGCCAAGAGCGAGCGTCTGTGACTTACGGTTCAAGAGTTATTCACAGAAACATGGTTCTGAACTTTGCTGCCAGCCGCGAAAGCGAAAGTAACCAAGATCGAGCGTCTAGGATTTACTTGTGAATAGCTCGCCTGGGAAACATCCAGAGAAGTCAAAGACAGTGCTTCTATACTAATTGCCAGGCGCTGAGACGAATGCCGCCAAGATCAAGCGTCTAAGACTTACGGTTCAAGAATTAGCCTCAGAAACAGTGGTTCTGAACATGCTGCCAATAGCTCGCCTGGGAAACATCCAGAGAAGTCCAAGATAGTGTTTTTTAGACTGGCTGCCACGAGCTGAAACGAATGCAGCCAAGAGCGAGCGTCTGTCACTTACGGTTCAAGAGTTATTCACAGAAACATGGTTCTGAACTTTGCTGCCAGCCGCGAAAGCGAAAGTAACCAAGATCGAGCGTCTAGGATTTACTTGTGAATAGCTCGCCTGGGAAAAATCCAGAGAAGTCAAAGACAGTGCTTCTATACTAATTGCCAGGCGCTGAGACGAATGCCGCCAAGATCAAGCGTCTAAGACTTACGGTTCAAGAATTAGCCTCAGAAACAGTTGGAAACAGTGCTTCTATACTAATTGCCAGGCGCTGAGACGAATGCCGCCAAGATCGAGCGTCTATGACTTACGGTTCAAGAATTAGCCTCAGAAACAGTGGTTCTGAACATGCTGCTAATAGCTCGCCTGGGAAACATCCAGAGAAGTCCAATATAGTGTTTTTTAAACTGGCTGCCACGAGCTGAAACGAATGCAGCCAAGAGCGAGCGTCTGTGACTTACGGTTCAAGAGTTATTCACAGAAACATGGTTCTGAACTTTGCTGCCAGCCGCGAAAGCGAAAGTAACCAAGATCGAGCGTCTAGGATTTACTTGTGAATAGCTCGCCTGGGAAACATCCAGAGAAGTCAAAGACAGTGCTTCTATACTAATTGCCAGGCGCTGAGACGAATGCCGCCAAGATCAAGCGTCTAAGACTTACGGTTCAAGAATTAGCCTCAGAAACAGTGGTTCTGAACATGCTGCTAATAGCTCGCCTGGGAAGCATCCAGAGAAGTCCAATATAGTGTTTTTTAGACTGGCTGCCACGAGCTGAAACGATTGCAACCAAGAGCGAGCGTCTGTGACTTACGATTCAAGAGTTATTCACAGAAACATGGTTCTGAACTTTGCTGCCAGCCGCGAAAGCGAAAGTAACCAAGATCGAGCGTCTAGAATTTACTTGTGAATAGCTCGCCTGGGAAACATCCAGAGAAGTCAAAGACAGTGCTTCTATACTAATTGCCAGGCGCTGAGACGAATGCCGCCAAGATCAAGCGTCTAAGACTTACGGTTCAAGAATTAGCCTCAGAAACAGTGGGAAACAGTGCTTCTATACTAATTGCCAGGCGCTGAGACGAATGCCGCCAAGATCGAGCGTCTATGACTTACGGTTCAAGAATTAGCCTCAGAAACAGTGGTTCAAAACATGCTGCCAATAGCTCGCCTGGGAAACATCCAGATAAGTCCAAGATAGTGTTTTTTAGACTGGCTGCCACGAGCTGAAACGAATGCAGCCAAGAGCGAGCGTCTGTGACTTACGGTTCAAGAGTTATTCACAGAAACATGGTTCGGAACTTTGCTGCCAGCCGCGAAAGCGAAAATAACCAAGATCGAGCGTCTAGGATTTACTTGTCAATAGCTCGCCTGGGAAACATCCAGAGAAGTCAAAGACAGTGCTTCTATACTAATTGCCAGGCGCTGAGACGAATGCCGCCAAGATCAAGCGTCTAAGACTTACGGTTCAAGAATTAGCCTCAGAAACAGTGGTTCTGAACATGCTGCCAATAGCTCGCCTGGGAAACATCCAGAGAAGTCCAAGATAGTGTTTTTTTTAGACTGGCTGCCACGAGCTGAAACGAATGCAGCCAAGAGCGAGCGTCTGTGACTTACGGTTCAAAAGTTATTCACATAAACATGGTTCTGAACTTTGCTGCCAGCCGCGAAAGCGAAAGCAACCAAGATCGAGCGTCTAGGATTTACTTGTGAATAGCTCGCCTGGAAAACATCCAGAGAAGTCAAAGACAGTGCAGCTATACTAATTGCCAGGCGCTGAGACGAATGCCGCAAGGATCAAGCGTCTAAGACTTACGGTTCAAGAATTAGCCTCAGAAACAGTGGGAAACAGTGCTTCTATACTAATTGCCAGGCGCTGAGACGAATGCCGCCAAGATCGAGCGTCTATGACTTACGGTTCAAGAATTAGCCTCAGAAACAGTGGTTCTGAACATGCTGCCAATAGCTTGCCTGGGAAACATCCAGAGAAGTCCAAGATAGTGTTTTTTAGACTGGCTGCCACGAGCTGAAACGAATGCAGCCCAGAGCGAGCGTCTGTGACTTACGGTTCAAGAGTTATTCACAGAAACATGGTTCTGAACTTTGCTGCCAGCCGCGAAAGCGAAAGTAACCAAGATCGAGCGTCTAGGATTTACTTGTGAATAGCTCGCCTGGGAAACATCCAGAGAAGTCAAAGACAGTGCTTCTATACTAATTGCCAGGCGCTGAGACGAATGCCGCCAAGATCAAGCGTCTAAGACTTACGGTTCAAGAATTAGCCTCAGAAACAGTGGTTCTGAACATGCTGCTAATAGCTCGCCTGGGAAGCATCCAGAGAAGTCCAATATAGTGTTTTTTAGACTGGCTGCCACGAGCTGAAACGAATGCAACCAAGAGCGAGCGTCTGTGACTTACGATTCAAGAGTTATTCACAGAAACATGGTTCTGAACTTTGCTGCCAGCCGCGAAAGCGAAAGTAACCAAGATCGAGCGTCTAGGATTTACTTGTGAATAGCTCGCCTGGGAAACATCCAGAGAAGTCAAAGACAGTGCTTCTATACTAATTGCCAGGCGCTGAGACGAATGCCGCCAAGATCAAGCGTCTAAGACTTACGGTTCAAGAATTAGCCTCAGAAACAGTGGGAAACAGTGCTTCTATACTAATTGCCAGGCGCTGAGACGAATGCCGCCAAGATCGAGCGTCTATGACTTACGGTTCAAGAATTAGCCTCAGAAACAGTGGTTCAAAACATGCTGCCAATAGCTCGCCTGGGAAACATCCAGAGAAGTCCAAGATAGTGTTTTTTAGACTGGCTGCCACGAGCTGAAACGAATGCAGCCAAGAGCGAGCGTCTGTGACTTACGGTTCAAGAGTTATTCACAGAAACATGGTTCGGAACTTTGCTGCCAGCCGCGAAAGCGAAAATAACCAAGATCGAGCGTCTAGGATTTACTTGTCAATAGCTCGCCTGGGAAACATCCAGAGAAGTCAAAGACAG
>NW_027462798.1:0-28234 GCF_050947455.1 Rhinoderma darwinii
CAAATGTTTCTAAAGCTAATTCTTGAACCGTAAGTCCTAGACGCTCGATCTTGGCGGCATTCGTCTCAGCGCCTGGCAATTAGTATAGGAGCACTGTGTTTGACTTCTCTGGATGTTTCCCAGGCGAGTTATTGACAAGTAAATCCTAGACGCTCGATCTTGGTTATTTTCGCTTTCGCGGCTGGCAGTAAAAGAACCATGTTTCTGTGAATAACTCCTGAACCGTAAGTCCTAGACGCTCGCTCTTGGCTGCATTCGATTCAGCTCGTGGCAGCCAGTCTAAAAAACACTATCTTGGACTTCTCTGCATGTTTCCCAGGCGAGAAATTGGCAGCATGTTCAGAACCATGTTTCTGTGAATAACTCCTGAACCGTAAGTCCTAGACGCTCGCTCTTGGCTGCATTCGATTCAGCTCGTGGCAGCCAGTCTAAAAAACACTATCTTGGACTTCTCTGCATGTTTCCCAGGCGAGCAATTGGCAGCATGTTCAGAACCATGTTTCTGTGAATAACTCCTGAACCGTAAGTCCTAGACGCTCGCTCTTGGCTGCATTCGATTCAGCTCGTGGCAGCCAGTCTAAAAAACTCTATCTTGGACTTCTCTGCATGTTTCCCAGGCGAGCAATTGGCAGCATGTTCAGAACCATGTTTCTGTGAATAACTCCTGAACCGTAAGTCCTAGACGCTCGCTCTTGGCTGCATTCGATTCAGCTCGTGGCAGCCAGTCTAAAAAACACTATCTTGGACTTCTCTGCATGTTCCTAAGGCAAATGTTTCTAAAGCTAATTCTTGAACCGTAAGTCCTAGACGCTCGATCTTGGCGGCATTCGTCTCAGCGCCACGCAATTAGTATAGGAGCACTGTGTTTGACTTCTCTGGATGTTTCCCAGGCGAGTTATTGACAAGTAAATCCTAGACGCTCGATCTTGGTTATTTTCGCTTTCGCGGCTGGCAGTAAAAGAACCATGTTTCTGTGAATAACTCCTGAACCGTAAGTCCTAGACGCTCGCTCTTGGCTGCATTCGATTCAGCTCGTGGCAGCCAGTCTAAAAAACACTATCTTGGACTTCTCTGCATGTTTCCCAGGCGAGAAATTGGCAGCATGTTCAGAACCATGTTTCTGTGAATAACTCCTGAACCGTAAGTCCTAGACGCTCGCTCTTGGCTGCATTCGATTCAGCTCGTGGCAGCCAGTCTAAAAAACACTATCTCGGACTTCTCTGCATGTTTCCCAGGCGAGCAATTGGCAGCATGTTCAGAACCATATTTCTGTGAATAACTCCTGAACCGTAAGTCCTAGACGCTCGCTCTTGGCTGCATTCGATTCAGCTCGTGGCAGCCAGTCTAAAAAACACTATCTTGGACTTCTCTGCATGTTTCCCAGGCGAGAAATTGGCAGCATGTTCAGAACCATGTTTCTGTGAATAACTCCTGAACCGTAAGTCCTAGACGCTCGATCTTGGCGGCATTCGTCTCAGCGCCTGGCAATTAGTATAGGAGCACTGTGTTTGACTTCTCTGGATGTTTCCCAGGCGAGTTATTGACAAGTAAATCCTAGACGCTCGATCTTGGTTATTTTCGCTTTCGCGGCTGGCAGTAAAAGAACCATGTTTCTGTGAATAACTCCTGAACCGTAAGTCCTAGACGCTCGCTCTTGGCTGCATTCGATTCAGCTCGTGGCAGCCAGTCTAAAAAACACTATCTTGGACTTCTCTGCATGTTTCCCAGGCGAGCAATTGGCAGCATGTTCAGAACCATGTTTCTGTGAATAACTCCTGAACCGTAAGTCCTAGACGCTCGCTCTTGGCTGCATTCGATTCAGCTCGTGGCAGCCAGTCTAAAAAACTCTATCTTGGACTTCTCTGCATGTTTCCCAGGCGAGCAATTGGCAGCATGTTCAGAACCATGTTTCTGTGAATAACTCCTGAACCGTAAGTCCTAGACGCTCGCTCTTGGCTGCATTCGATTCAGCTCGTGGCAGCCAGTCTAAAAAACACTATCTTGGACTTCTCTGCATGTTCCTAAGGCAAATGTTTCTAAAGCTAATTCTTGAACCGTAAGTCCTAGACGCTCGATCTTGGCGGCATTCGTCTCAGCGCCACGCAATTAGTATAGGAGCACTGTGTTTGACTTCTCTGGATGTTTCCCAGGCGAGTTATTGACAAGTAAATCCTAGACGCTCGATCTTGGTTATTTTCGCTTTCGCGGCTGGCAGTAAAAGAACCATGTTTCTGTGAATAACTCCTGAACCGTAAGTCCTAGACGCTCGCTCTTGGCTGCATTCGATTCAGCTCGTGGCAGCCAGTCTAAAAAACACTATCTTGGACTTCTCTGCATGTTTCCCAGGCGAGAAATTGGCAGCATGTTCAGAACCATGTTTCTGTGAATAACTCCTGAACCGTAAGTCCTAGACGCTCGCTCTTGGCTGCATTCGATTCAGCTCGTGGCAGCCAGTCTAAAAAACACTATCTCGGACTTCTCTGCATGTTTCCCAGGCGAGCAATTGGCAGCATGTTCAGAACCATATTTCTGTGAATAACTCCTGAACCGTAAGTCCTAGACGCTCGCTCTTGGCTGCATTCGATTCAGCTCGTGGCAGCCAGTCTAAAAAACACAATCTTGGACTTCTCTGCATGTTTCCCAGGCGAGAAATTGGCAGCATGTTCAGAACCATGTTTCTGTGAATAACTCCTGAACCGTAAGTCCTAGACGCTCGATCTTGGCGGCATTCGTCTCAGCGCCTGGCAATTAGTATAGGAGCACTGTGTTTGACTTCTCTGGATGTTTCCCAGGCGAGTTATTGACAAGTAAATCCTAGACGCTCGATCTTGGTTATTTTCGCTTTCGCGGCTGGCAGTAAAAGAACCATGTTTCTGTGAATAACTCCTGAACCGTAAGTCCTAGACGCTCGCTCTTGGCTGCATTCGATTCAGCTCGTGGCAGCCAGTCTAAAAAACATTATCTTGGACTTCTCTGCATGTTTCCCAGGCGAGCAATTGGCAGCATGTTCAGAACCATGTTTCTGTGAATAACTCCTGAACCGTAAGTCCTAGACGCTCGCTCTTGGCTGCATTCGATTCAGCTCGTGGCAGCCAGTCTAAAAAACACTATCTTGGACTTCTCTGCATGTTTCCCAGGCGAGAAATTGGCAGCATGTTCAGAACCATGTTTCTGTGAATAACTCCTGAACCGTAAGTCCTAGACGCTCGCTCTTGGCTGCATTCGATTCAGCTCGTGGCAGCCAGTCTAAAAAACACTATCTTGGACTTCTCTGCATGTTTCCCAGACGAGAAATTGGCAGCATGTTCAGAACCATGTTTCTGTGAATAACTCCTGAACCGTAAGTCCTAGACGCTCGATCTTGGCGGCATTCGTCTCAGCGCCTGGCAATTAGTATAGGAGCACTGTGTTTGACTTCTCTGGATGTTTCCCAGGCGAGTTATTGACAAGTAAATCCTAGACGCTCGATCTTGGTTATTTTCGCTTTCGCGGCTGGCAGTAAAAAAACCATGTTTCTGTGAATAACTCCTGAACCGTAAGTCCTAGACGCTCGCTCTTGGCTGCATTCGATTCAGCTCGTGGCAGCCAGTCTAAAAAACACTATCTTGGACTTCTCTGCATGTTTCCCAGGCGAGAAATTGGCAGCATGTTCAGAACCATGTTTCTGTGAATAACTCCTGAACCGTAAGTCCTAGACGCTCGCTCTTGGCTGCATTCGATTCAGCTCGTGGCAGCCAGTCTAAAAAACACTATCTTGGACTTCTCTGCATGTTTCCCAGACGAGAAATTGGCAGCATGTTCAGAACCATGTTTCTGTGAATAACTCCTGAACCGTAAGTCCTAGACGCTCGATCTTGGCGGCATTCGTCTCAGCGCCTGGCAATTAGTATAGGAGCACTGTGTTTGACTTCTCTGGATGTTTCCCAGGCGAGTTATTGACAAGTAAATCCTAGACGCTCGATCTTGGTTATTTTCGCTTTCGCGGCTGGCAGTAAAAAAACCATGTTTCTGTGAATAACTCCTGAACCGTAAGTCCTAGACGCTCGCTCTTGGCTGCATTCGATTCAGCTCGTGGCAGCCAGTCTAAAAAACACTATCTTGGACTTCTCTGCATGTTTCCCAGGCGAGAAATTGGCAGCATGTTCAGAACCATGTTTCTGTGAATAACTCCTGAACCGTAAGTCCTAGACGCTCGATCTTGGCGGCATTCGTCTCAGCGCCTGGCAATTAGTATAGGAGCACTGTGTTTGACTTCTCTGGATGTTTCCCAGGCGAGTTATTGACAAGTAAATCCTAGACGCTCGATCTTGGTTATTTTCGCTTTCGCGGCTGGCAGTAAAAGAACCATGTTTCTGTGAATAACTCCTGAACCGTAAGTCCTAGACGCTCGCTCTTGGCTGCATTCGATTCAGCTCGTGGCAGCCAGTCTAAAAAACACTATCTTGGACTTCTCTGCATGTTTCCCAGGCGAGCAATTGGCAGCATGTTCAGAACCATGTTTCTGTGAATAACTCCTGAACCGTAAGTCCTAGACGCTCGCTCTTGGCTGCATTCGATTCAGCTCGTGGCAGCCAGTCTAAAAAACTCTATCTTGGACTTCTCTGCATGTTTCCCAGGCGAGCAATTGGCAGCATGTTCAGAACCATGTTTCTGTGAATAACTCCTGAACCGTAAGTCCTAGACGCTCGCTCTTGGCTGCATTCGATTCAGCTCGTGGCAGCCAGTCTAAAAAACACTATCTTGGACTTCTCTGCATGTTCCTAAGGCAAATGTTTCTAAAGCTAATTCTTGAACCGTAAGTCCTAGACGCTCGATCTTGGCGGTATTCGTCTCAGCGCCACGCAATTAGTATAGGAGCACTGTGTTTGACTTCTCTGGATGTTTCCCAGGCGAGTTATTGACAAGTAAATCCTAGACGCTCGATCTTGGTTATTTTCGCTTTCGCGGCTGGCAGTAAAAGAACCATGTTTCTGTGAATAACTCCTGAACCGTAAGTCCTAGACGCTCGCTCTTGGCTGCATTCGATTCAGCTCGTGGCAGCCAGTCTAAAAAACACTATCTTGGACTTCTCTGCATGTTTCCCAGGCGAGAAATTGGCAGCATGTTCAGAACCATGTTTCTGTGAATAACTCCTGAACCGTAAGTCCTAGACGCTCGATCTTGGCGGCATTCGTCTCAGCGCCTGGCAATTAGTATAGGAGCACTGTGTTTGACTTCTCTGGATGTTTCCCAGGCGAGTTATTGACAAGTAAATCCTAGACGCTCGATCTTGGTTATTTTCGCTTTCGCGGCTGGCAGTAAAAGAACCATGTTTCTGTGAATAACTCCTGAACCGTAAGTCCTAGACGCTCGCTCTTGGCTGCATTCGATTCAGCTCGTGGCAGCCAGTCTAAAAAACATTATCTTGGACTTCTCTGCATGTTTCCCAGGCGAGCAATTGGCAGCATGTTCAGAACCATGTTTCTGTGAATAACTCCTGAACCGTAAGTCCTAGACGCTCGCTCTTGGCTGCATTCGATTCAGCTCGTGGCAGCCAGTCTAAAAAACACTATCTTGGACTTCTCTGCATGTTTCCCAGGCGAGAAATTGGCAGCATGTTCAGAACCATGTTTCTGTGAATAACTCCTGAACCGTAAGTCCTAGACGCTCGCTCTTGGCTGCATTCGATTCAGCTCGTGGCAGCCAGTCTAAAAAACACTATCTTGGACTTCTCTGCATGTTTCCCAGACGAGAAATTGGCAGCATGTTCAGAACCATGTTTCTGTGAATAACTCCTGAACCGTAAGTCCTAGACGCTCGATCTTGGCGGCATTCGTCTCAGCGCCTGGCAATTAGTATAGGAGCACTGTGTTTGACTTCTCTGGATGTTTCCCAGGCGAGTTATTGACAAGTAAATCCTAGACGCTCGATCTTGGTTATTTTCGCTTTCGCGGCTGGCAGTAAAAGAACCATGTTTCTGTGAATAACTCCTGAACCGTAAGTCCTAGACGCTCGCTCTTGGCTGCATTCGATTCAGCTCGTGGCAGCCAGTCTAAAAAACACTATCTTGGACTTCTCTGCATGTTTCCCAGGCGAGAAATTGGCAGCATGTTCAGAACCATGTTTCTGTGAATAACTCCTGAACCGTAAGTCCTAGACGCTCGATCTTGGCGGCATTCGTCTCAGCGCCTGGCAATTAGTATAGGAGCACTGTGTTTGACTTCTCTGGATGTTTCCCAGGCGAGTTATTGACAAGTAAATCCTAGACGCTCGATCTTGGTTATTTTCGCTTTCGCGGCTGGCAGTAAAAGAACCATGTTTCTGTGAATAACTCCTGAACCGTAAGTCCTAGACGCTCGCTCTTGGCTGCATTCGATTCAGCTCGTGGCAGCCAGTCTAAAAAACATTATCTTGGACTTCTCTGCATGTTTCCCAGGCGAGCAATTGGCAGCATGTTCAGAACCATGTTTCTGTGAATAACTCCTGAACCGTAAGTCCTAGACGCTCGCTCTTGGCTGCATTCGATTCAGCTCGTGGCAGCCAGTCTAAAAAACACTATCTTGGACTTCTCTGCATGTTTCCCAGGCGAGAAATTGGCAGCATGTTCAGAACCATGTTTCTGTGAATAACTCCTGAACCGTAAGTCCTAGACGCTCGCTCTTGGCTGCATTCGATTCAGCTCGTGGCAGCCAGTCTAAAAAACACTATCTTGGACTTCTCTGCATGTTTCCCAGACGAGAAATTGGCAGCATGTTCAGAACCATGTTTCTGTGAATAACTCCTGAACCGTAAGTCCTAGACGCTCGATCTTGGCGGCATTCGTCTCAGCGCCTGGCAATTAGTATAGGAGCACTGTGTTTGACTTCTCTGGATGTTTCCCAGGCGAGTTATTGACAAGTAAATCCTAGACGCTCGATCTTGGTTATTTTCGCTTTCGCGGCTGGCAGTAAAAGAACCATGTTTCTGTGAATAACTCCTGAACCGTAAGTCCTAGACGCTCGCTCTTGGCTGCATTCGATTCAGCTCGTGGCAGCCAGTCTAAAAAACACTATCTTGGACTTCTCTGCATGTTTCCCAGGCGAGAAATTGGCAGCATGTTCAGAACCATGTTTCTGTGAATAACTCCTGAACCGTAAGTCCTAGACGCTCGCTCTTGGCTGCATTCGATTCAGCTCGTGGCAGCCAGTCTAAAAAACACTATCTTGGACTTCTCTGCATGTTTCCCAGACGAGAAATTGGCAGCATGTTCAGAACCATGTTTCTGTGAATAACTCCTGAACCGTAAGTCCTAGACGCTCGATCTTGGCGGCATTCGTCTCAGCGCCTGGCAATTAGTATAGGAGCACTGTGTTTGACTTCTCTGGATGTTTCCCAGGCGAGTTATTGACAAGTAAATCCTAGACGCTCGATCTTGGTTATTTTCGCTTTCGCGGCTGGCAGTAAAAAAACCATGTTTCTGTGAATAACTCCTGAACCGTAAGTCCTAGACGCTCGCTCTTGGCTGCATTCGATTCAGCTCGTGGCAGCCAGTCTAAAAAACACTATCTTGGACTTCTCTGCATGTTTCCCAGGCGAGCAATTGGCAGCATGTTCAGAACCATGTTTCTGTGAATAACTCCTGAACCGTAAGTCCTAGACGCTCGCTCTTGGCTGCATTCGATTCAGCTCGTGGCAGCCAGTCTAAAAAACACTATCTTGGACTTCTCTGCATGTTTCCCAGGCGAGCAATTGGCAGCATGTTCAGAACCATGTTTCTGTGAATAACTCCTGAACCGTAAGTCCTAGACGCTCGATCTTGGCGGCATTCGTCTCAGCGCCTGGCAATTAGTATAGGAGCACTGTGTTTGACTTCTCTGGATGTTTCCCAGGCGAGTTATTGACAAGTAAATCCTAGACGCTCGATCTTGGTTATTTTCGCTTTCGCGGCTGGCAGTAAAAAAACCATGTTTCTGTGAATAACTCCTGAACCGTAAGTCCTAGACGCTCGCTCTTGGCTGCATTCGATTCAGCTCGTGGCAGCCAGTCTAAAAAACACTATCTTGGACTTCTCTGCATGTTTCCCAGGCGAGCAATTGGCAGCATGTTCAGAACCATGTTTCTGTGAATAACTCCTGAACCGTAAGTCCTAGACGCTCGCTCTTGGCTGCATTCGATTCAGCTCGTGGCAGCCAGTCTAAAAAACACTATCTTGGACTTCTCTGCATGTTTCCCAGGCGAGAAATTGGCAGCATGTTCAGAACCATGTTTCTGTGAATAACTCCTGAACCGTAAGTCCTAGACGCTCGCTCTTGGCTGCATTCGATTCAGCTCGTGGCAGCCAGTCTAAAAAACACTATCTTGGACTTCTCTGCATGTTTCCCAGGCGAGAAATTGGCAGCATGTTCAGAACCATGTTTCTGTGAATAACTCCTGAACCGTAAGTCCTAGACGCTCGATCTTGGCGGCATTCGTCTCAGCGCCTGGCAATTAGTATAGGAGCACTGTGTTTGACTTCTCTGGATGTTTCCCAGGCGAGTTATTGACAAGTAAATCCTAGACGCTCGATCTTGGTTATTTTCGCTTTCGCGGCTGGCAGTAAAAGAACCATGTTTCTGTGAATAACTCCTGAACCGTAAGTCCTAGACGCTCGCTCTTGGCTGCATTCGATTCAGCTCGTGGCAGCCAGTCTAAAAAACACTATCTTGGACTTCTCTGCATGTTTCCCAGGCGAGCAATTGGCAGCATGTTCAGAACCATGTTTCTGTGAATAACTCCTGAACCGTAAGTCCTAGACGCTCGCTCTTGGCTGCATTCGATTCAGCTTGTGGCAGCCAGTCTAAAAAACACTATCTTGGACTTCTCTGCATGTTTCCCAGGCGAGCAATTGGCAGCATGTTCAGAACCATGTTTCTGTGAATAACTCCTGAACCGTAAGTCCTAGACGCTCGATCTTGGCGGCATTCGTCTCAGCGCCTGGCAATTAGTATAGGAGCACTGTGTTTGACTTCTCTGGATGTTTCCCAGGCGAGTTATTGACAAGTAAATCCTAGACGCTCGATCTTGGTTATTTTCGCTTTCGCGGCTGGCAGTAAAAAAACCATGTTTCTGTGAATAACTCCTGAACCGTAAGTCCTAGACGCTCGCTCTTGGCTGCATTCGATTCAGCTCGTGGCAGCCAGTCTAAAAAACACTATCTCGGACTTCTCTGCATGTTTCCCAGGCGAGCAATTGGCAGCATGTTCAGAACCATATTTCTGTGAATAACTCCTGAACCGTAAGTCCTAGACGCTCGCTCTTGGCTGCATTCGATTCAGCTCGTGGCAGCCAGTCTAAAAACACTATCTTGGACTTCTCTGCATGTTTCCCAGGCGAGAAATTGGCAGCATGTTCAGAACCATGTTTCTGTGAATAACTCCTGAACCGTAAGTCCTAGACGCTCGATCTTGGCGGCATTCGTCTCAGCGCCTGGCAATTAGTATAGGAGCACTGTGTTTGACTTCTCTGGATGTTTCCCAGGCGAGTTATTGACAAGTAAATCCTAGACGCTCGATCTTGGTTATTTTCGCTTTCGCGGCTGGCAGTAAAAGAACCATGTTTCTGTGAATAACTCCTGAACCGTAAGTCCTAGACGCTCGCTCTTGGCTGCATTCGATTCAGCTCGTGGCAGCCAGTCTAAAAAACACTATCTTGGACTTCTCTGCATGTTTCCCAGGCGAGCAATTGGCAGCATGTTCAGAACCATGTTTCTGTGAATAACTCCTGAACCGTAAGTCCTAGACGCTCGCTCTTGGCTGCATTCGATTCAGCTCGTGGCAGCCAGTCTAAAAAACTCTATCTTGGACTTCTCTGCATGTTTCCCAGGCGAGAAATTGGCAGCATGTTCAGAACCATGTTTCTGTGAATAACTCCTGAACCGTAAGTCCTAGACGCTCGCTCTTGGCTGCATTCGATTCAGCTCGTGGCAGCCAGTCTAAAAAACACTATCTTGGACTTCTCTGCATGTTCCTAAGGCAAATGTTTCTAAAGCTAATTCTTGAACCGTAAGTCCTAGACGCTCGATCTTGGCGGCATTCGTCTCAGCGCCACGCAATTAGTATAGGAGCACTGTGTTTGACTTCTCTGGATGTTTCCCAGGCGAGTTATTGACAAGTAAATCCTAGACGCTCGATCTTGGTTATTTTCGCTTTCGCGGCTGGCAGTAAAAGAACCATGTTTCTGTGAATAACTCCTGAACCGTAAGTCCTAGACGCTCGCTCTTGGCTGCATTCGATTCAGCTCGTGGCAGCCAGTCTAAAAAACACTATCTTGGACTTCTCTGCATGTTTCCCAGGCGAGAAATTGGCAGCATGTTCAGAACCATGTTTCTGTGAATAACTCCTGAACCGTAAGTCCTAGACGCTCGCTCTTGGCTGCATTCGATTCAGCTCGTGGCAGCCAGTCTAAAAAACACTATCTCGGACTTCTCTGCATGTTTCCCAGGCGAGCAATTGGCAGCATGTTCAGAACCATATTTCTGTGAATAACTCCTGAACCGTAAGTCCTAGACGCTCGCTCTTGGCTGCATTCGATTCAGCTCGTGGCAGCCAGTCTAAAAAACACTATCTTGGACTTCTCTGCATGTTTCCCAGGCGAGAAATTGGCAGCATGTTCAGAACCATGTTTCTGTGAATAACTCCTGAACCGTAAGTCCTAGACGCTCGATCTTGGCGGCATTCGTCTCAGCGCCTGGCAATTAGTATAGGAGCACTGTGTTTGACTTCTCTGGATGTTTCCCAGGCGAGTTATTGACAAGTAAATCCTAGACGCTCGATCTTGGTTATTTTTGCTTTCGCGGCTGGCAGTAAAAGAACCATGTTTCTGTGAATAACTCCTGAACCGTAAGTCCTAGACGCTCGCTCTTGGCTGCATTCGATTCAGCTCGTGGCAGCCAGTCTAAAAAACACTATCTTGGACTTCTCTGCATGTTTCCCAGGCGAGCAATTGGCAGCATGTTCAGAACCATGTTTCTGTGAATAACTCCTGAACCGTAAGTCCTAGACGCTCGCTCTTGGCTGCATTCGATTCAGCTCGTGGCAGCCAGTCTAAAAAACACTATCTTGGACTTCTCTGCATGTTCCTAAGGCAAATGTTTCTAAAGCTAATTCTTGAACCGTAAGTCCTAGACGCTCGATCTTGGCGGCATTCGTCTCAGCGCCAGGCAATTAGTATAGGAGCACTGTGTTTGACTTCTCTGGATGTTTCCCAGGCGAGTTATTGACAAGTAAATCCTAGACGCTCGATCTTGGTTATTTTCGCTTTCGCGGCTGGCAGTAAAAGAACCATGTTTCTGTGAATAACTCCTGAACCGTAAGTCCTAGACGCTCGCTCTTGGCTGCATTCGATTCAGCTCGTGGCAGCCAGTCTAAAAAACACTATCTTGGACTTCTCTGCATGTTTCCCAGGCGAGAAATTGGCAGCATGTTCAGAACCATGTTTCTGTGAATAACTCCTGAACCGTAAGTCCTAGACGCTCGCTCTTGGCTGCATTCGATTCAGCTCGTGGCAGCCAGTCTAAAAAACACTATCTTGGACTTCTCTGCATGTTTCCCAGGCGAGCAATTGGCAGCATGTTCAGAACCATGTTTCTGTGAATAACTCCTGAACCGTAAGTCCTAGACGCTCGCTCTTGGCTGCATTCGATTCAGCTCGTGGCAGCCAGTCTAAAAAACACTATCTTGGACTTCTCTGCATGTTTCCCAGGCGAGCAATTGGCAGCATGTTCAGAACCATGTTTCTGTGAATAACTCCTGAACCGTAAGTCCTAGACGCTCGCTCTTGGCTGCATTCGATTCAGCTCGTGGCAGCCAGTCTAAAAAACACTATCTTGGACTTCTCTGCATGTTCCTAAGGCAAATGTTTCTAAAGCTAATTCTTGAACCGTAAGTCCTAGACGCTCGATCTTGGCGGCATTCGTCTCAGCGCCAGGCAATTAGTATAGGAGCACTGTGTTTGACTTCTCTGGATGTTTCCCAGGCGAGTTATTGACAAGTAAATCCTAGACGCTCGATCTTGGTTATTTTCGCTTTCGCGGCTGGCAGTAAAAGAACCATGTTTCTGTGAATAACTCCTGAACCGTAAGTCCTAGACGCTCGCTCTTGGCTGCATTCGATTCAGCTCGTGGCAGCCAGTCTAAAAAACACTATCTTGGACTTCTCTGCATGTTTCCCAGGCGAGCAATTGGCAGCATGTTCAGAACCATGTTTCTGTGAATAACTCCTGAACCGTAAGTCCTAGACGCTCGCTCTTGGCTGCATTCGATTCAGCTCGTGGCAGCCAGTCTAAAAAACACTATCTTGGACTTCTCTGCATGTTCCTAAGGCAAATGTTTCTAAAGCTAATTCTTGAACCGTAAGTCCTAGACGCTCGATCTTGGCGGCATTCGTCTCAGCGCCAGGCAATTAGTATAGGAGCACTGTGTTTGACTTCTCTGGATGTTTCCCAGGCGAGTTATTGACAAGTAAATCCTAGACGCTCGATCTTGGTTATTTTCGCTTTCGCGGCTGGCAGTAAAAGAACCATGTTTCTGTGAATAACTCCTGAACCGTAAGTCCTAGACGCTCGCTCTTGGCTGCATTCGATTCAGCTCGTGGCAGCCAGTCTAAAAAACACTATCTTGGACTTCTCTGCTTGTTTCCCAGGCGAGCAATTGGCAGCATGTTCAGAACCATGTTTCTGTGAATAACTCCTGAACCGTAAGTCCTAGACGCTCGCTCTTGGCTGCATTCGATTCAGCTCGTGGCAGCCAGTCTAAAAAACACTATCTTGGACTTCTCTGCATGTTTCCCAGGCGAGCAATTGGCAGCATGTTCAGAACCATGTTTCTGTGAATAACTCCTGAACCGTAAGTCCTAGACGCTCGCTCTTGGCTGCATTCGATTCAGCTCGTGGCAGCCAGTCTAAAAAATACTATCTTGGACTTCTCTGCATGTTTCCCAGGCGAGCAATTGGCAGCATGTTCAGAACCATGTTTCTGTGAATAACTCCTGAACCGTAAGTCCTAGACGCTCGCTCTTGGCTGCATTCGATTCAGCTCGTGGCAGCCAGTCTAAAAAACACTATCTTGGACTTCTCTGCATGTTCCTAAGGCAAATGTTTCTAAAGCTAATTCTTGAACCGTAAGTCCTAGACGCTCGATCTTGGCGGCATTCGTCTCAGCGCCACGCAATTAGTATAGGAGCACTGTGTTTGACTTCTCTGGATGTTTCCCAGGCGAGTTATTGACAAGTAAATCCTAGACGCTCGATCTTGGTTATTTTCGCTTTCGCGGCTGGCAGTAAAAGAACCATGTTTCTGTGAATAACTCCTGAACCGTAAGTCCTAGACGCTCGCTCTTGGCTGCATTCGATTCAGCTCGTGGCAGCCAGTCTAAAAAACACTATCTTGGACTTCTCTGCATGTTTCCCAGGCGAGAAATTGGCAGCATGTTCAGAACCATGTTTCTGTGAATAACTCCTGAACCGTAAGTCCTAGACGCTCGCTCTTGGCTGCATTCGATTCAGCTCGTGGCAGCCAGTCTAAAAAACACTATCTCGGACTTCTCTGCATGTTTCCCAGGCGAGCAATTGGCAGCATGTTCAGAACCATATTTCTGTGAATAACTCCTGAACCGTAAGTCCTAGACGCTCGCTCTTGGCTGCATTCGATTCAGCTCGTGGCAGCCAGTCTAAAAAACACTATCTTGGACTTCTCTGCATGTTTCCCAGGCGAGAAATTGGCAGCATGTTCAGAACCATGTTTCTGTGAATAACTCCTGAACCGTAAGTCCTAGACGCTCGCTCTTGGCTGCATTCGATTCAGCTCGTGGCAGCCAGTCTAAAAAACACTATCTTGGACTTCTCTGCATGTTTCCCAGGCGAGCAATTGGCAGCATGTTCAGAACCATGTTTCTGTGAATAACTCCTGAACCGTAAGTCCTAGACGCTCGCTCTTGGCTGCATTCGATTCAGCTCGTGGCAGCCAGTCTAAAAAACTCTATCTTGGACTTCTCTGCATGTTTCCCAGGCGAGCAATTGGCAGCATGTTCAGAACCATGTTTCTGTGAATAACTCCTGAACCGTAAGTCCTAGACGCTCGCTCTTGGCTGCATTCGATTCAGCTCGTGGCAGCCAGTCTAAAAAACACTATCTTGGACTTCTCTGCATGTTCCTAAGGCAAATGTTTCTAAAGCTAATTCTTGAACCGTAAGTCCTAGACGCTCGATCTTGGCGGCATTCGTCTCAGCGCCACGCAATTAGTATAGGAGCACTGTGTTTGACTTCTCTGGATGTTTCCCAGGCGAGTTATTGACAAGTAAATCCTAGACGCTCGATCTTGGTTATTTTCGCTTTCGCGGCTGGCAGTAAAAGAACCATGTTTCTGTGAATAACTCCTGAACCGTAAGTCCTAGACGCTCGCTCTTGGCTGCATTCGATTCAGCTCGTGGCAGCCAGTCTAAAAAACACTATCTTGGACTTCTCTGCATGTTTCCCAGGCGAGAAATTGGCAGCATGTTCAGAACCATGTTTCTGTGAATAACTCCTGAACCGTAAGTCCTAGACGCTCGCTCTTGGCTGCATTCGATTCAGCTCGTGGCAGCCAGTCTAAAAAACACTATCTCGGACTTCTCTGCATGTTTCCCAGGCGAGCAATTGGCAGCATGTTCAGAACCATGTTTCTGTGAATAACTCCTGAACCGTAAGTCCTAGACGCTCGATCTTGGCGGCATTCGTCTCAGCGCCTGGCAATTAGTATAGGAGCACTGTGTTTGACTTCTCTGGATGTTTCCCAGGCGAGTTATTGACAAGTAAATCCTAGACGCTCGATCTTGGTTATTTTCGCTTTCGCGGCTGGCAGTAAAAGAACCATGTTTCTGTGAATAACTCCTGAACCGTAAGTCCTAGACGCTCGCTCTTGGCTGCATTCGATTCAGCTCGTGGCAGCCAGTCTAAAAAACACTATCTTGGACTTCTCTGCATGTTTCCCAGGCGAGAAATTGGCAGCATGTTCAGAACCATGTTTCTGTGAATAACTCCTGAACCGTAAGTCCTAGACGCTCGCTCTTGGCTGCATTCGATTCAGCTCGTGGCAGCCAGTCTAAAAAACACTATCTTGGACTTCTCTGCATGTTTCCCAGGCGAGCAATTGGCAGCATGTTCAGAACCATGTTTCTGTGAATAACTCCTGAACCGTAAGTCCTAGACGCTCGCTCTTGGCTGCATTCGATTCAGCTCGTGGCAGCCAGTCTAAAAAACACTATCTTGGACTTCTCTGCATGTTTCCCAGGCGAGCAATTGGCAGCATGTTCAGAACCATGTTTCTGTGAATAACTCCTGTACCGTAAGTCCTAGACGCTCGCTCTTGGCTGCATTCGATTCAGCTCGTGGCAGCCAGTCTAAAAAACACTATCTTGGACTTCTCTGCATGTTCCTAAGGCAAATGTTTCTAAAGCTAATTCTTGAACCGTAAGTCCTAGACGCTCGATCTTGGCGGCATTCGTCTCAGCGCCAGGCAATTAGTATAGGAGCACTGTGTTTGACTTCTCTGGATGTTTCCCAGGCGAGTTATTGACAAGTAAATCCTAGACGCTCGATCTTGGTTATTTTCGCTTTCGCGGCTGGCAGTAAAAGAACCATGTTTCTGTGAATAACTCCTGAACCGTAAGTCCTAGACGCTCGCTCTTGGCTGCATTCGATTCAGCTCGTGGCAGCCAGTCTAAAAAACACTATCTTGGACTTCTCTGCATGTTTCCCAGGCGAGCAATTGGCAGCATGTTCAGAACCATGTTTCTGTGAATAACTCCTGAACCGTAAGTCCTAGACGCTCGCTCTTGGCTGCATTCGATTCAGCTCGTGGCAGCCAGTCTAAAAAACACTATCTTGGACTTCTCTGCATGTTCCTAAGGCAAATGTTTCTAAAGCTAATTCTTGAACCGTAAGTCCTAGACGCTCGATCTTGGCGGCATTCGTCTCAGCGCCAGGCAATTAGTATAGGAGCACTGTGTTTGACTTCTCTGGATGTTTCCCAGGCGAGTTATTGACAAGTAAATCCTAGACGCTCGATCTTGGTTATTTTCGCTTTCGCGGCTGGCAGTAAAAGAACCATGTTTCTGTGAATAACTCCTGAACCGTAAGTCCTAGACGCTCGCTCTTGGCTGCATTCGATTCAGCTCGTGGCAGCCAGTCTAAAAAACACTATCTTGGACTTCTCTGCTTGTTTCCCAGGCGAGCAATTGGCAGCATGTTCAGAACCATGTTTCTGTGAATAACTCCTGAACCGTAAGTCCTAGACGCTCGCTCTTGGCTGCATTCGATTCAGCTCGTGGCAGCCAGTCTAAAAAACACTATCTTGGACTTCTCTGCATGTTTCCCAGGCGAGCAATTGGCAGCATGTTCAGAACCATGTTTCTGTGAATAACTCCTGAACCGTAAGTCCTAGACGCTCGCTCTTGGCTGCATTCGATTCAGCTCGTGGCAGCCAGTCTAAAAAATACTATCTTGGACTTCTCTGCATGTTTCCCAGGCGAGCAATTGGCAGCATGTTCAGAACCATGTTTCTGTGAATAACTCCTGAACCGTAAGTCCTAGACGCTCGCTCTTGGCTGCATTCGATTCAGCTCGTGGCAGCCAGTCTAAAAAACACTATCTTGGACTTCTCTGCATGTTCCTAAGGCAAATGTTTCTAAAGCTAATTCTTGAACCGTAAGTCCTAGACGCTCGATCTTGGCGGCATTCGTCTCAGCGCCACGCAATTAGTATAGGAGCACTGTGTTTGACTTCTCTGGATGTTTCCCAGGCGAGTTATTGACAAGTAAATCCTAGACGCTCGATCTTGGTTATTTTCGCTTTCGCGGCTGGCAGTAAAAGAACCATGTTTCTGTGAATAACTCCTGAACCGTAAGTCCTAGACGCTCGCTCTTGGCTGCATTCGATTCAGCTCGTGGCAGCCAGTCTAAAAAACACTATCTTGGACTTCTCTGCATGTTTCCCAGGCGAGAAATTGGCAGCATGTTCAGAACCATGTTTCTGTGAATAACTCCTGAACCGTAAGTCCTAGACGCTCGCTCTTGGCTGCATTCGATTCAGCTCGTGGCAGCCAGTCTAAAAAACACTATCTCGGACTTCTCTGCATGTTTCCCAGGCGAGCAATTGGCAGCATGTTCAGAACCATATTTCTGTGAATAACTCCTGAACCGTAAGTCCTAGACGCTCGCTCTTGGCTGCATTCGATTCAGCTCGTGGCAGCCAGTCTAAAAAACACTATCTTGGACTTCTCTGCATGTTTCCCAGGCGAGAAATTGGCAGCATGTTCAGAACCATGTTTCTGTGAATAACTCCTGAACCGTAAGTCCTAGACGCTCGCTCTTGGCTGCATTCGATTCAGCTCGTGGCAGCCAGTCTAAAAAACACTATCTTGGACTTCTCTGCATGTTTCCCAGGCGAGCAATTGGCAGCATGTTCAGAACCATGTTTCTGTGAATAACTCCTGAACCGTAAGTCCTAGACGCTCGCTCTTGGCTGCATTCGATTCAGCTCGTGGCAGCCAGTCTAAAAAACTCTATCTTGGACTTCTCTGCATGTTTCCCAGGCGAGCAATTGGCAGCATGTTCAGAACCATGTTTCTGTGAATAACTCCTGAACCCGTAAGTCCTAGACGCTCGCTCTTGGCTGCATTCGATTCAGCTCGTGGCAGCCAGTCTAAAAAACACTATCTTGGACTTCTCTGCATGTTCCTAAGGCAAATGTTTCTAAAGCTAATTCTTGAACCGTAAGTCCTAGACGCTCGATCTTGGCGGCATTCGTCTCAGCGCCACGCAATTAGTATAGGAGCACTGTGTTTGACTTCTCTGGATGTTTCCCAGGCGAGTTATTGACAAGTAAATCCTGACGCTCGATCTTTGGTTATTTCGCTTTCGCGGCTGGCAGTAAAAGAACCATGTTTCTGTGAATAACTCCTGAACCGTAAGTCCTAGACGCTCGCTCTTGGCTGCATTCGATTCAGCTCGTGGCAGCCAGTCTAAAAAACACTATCTTGGACTTCTCTGCATGTTTCCCAGGCGAGAAATTGGCAGCATGTTCAGAACCATGTTTCTGTGAATAACTCCTGAACCGTAAGTCCTAGACGCTCGCTCTTGGCTGCATTCGATTCAGCTCGTGGCAGCCAGTCTAAAAAACACTATCTCGGACTTCTCTGCATGTTTCCCAGGCGAGCAATTGGCAGCATGTTCAGAACCATGTTTCTGTGAATAACTCCTGAACCGTAAGTCCTAGACGCTCGATCTTGGCGGCATTCGTCTCAGCGCCTGGCAATTAGTATAGGAGCACTGTGTTTGACTTCTCTGGATGTTTCCCAGGCGAGTTATTGACAAGTAAATCCTAGACGCTCGATCTTGGTTATTTTCGCTTTCGCGGCTGGCAGTAAAAGAACCATGTTTCTGTGAATAACTCCTGAACCGTAAGTCCTAGACGCTCGCTCTTGGCTGCATTCGATTCAGCTCGTGGCAGCCAGTCTAAAAAACACTATCTTGGACTTCTCTGCATGTTTCCCAGGCGAGCAATTGGCAGCATGTTCAGAACCATGTTTCTGTGAATAACTCCTGAACCGTAAGTCCTAGACGCTCGCTCTTGGCTGCATTCGATTCAGCTCGTGGCAGCCAGTCTAAAAAACTCTATCTTGGACTTCTCTGCATGTTTCCCAGGCGAGCAATTGGCAGCATGTTCAGAACCATGTTTCTGTGAATAACTCCTGAACCGTAAGTCCTAGACGCTCGCTCTTGGCTGCATTCGATTCAGCTCGTGGCAGCCAGTCTAAAAAACACTATCTTGGACTTCTCTGCATGTTCCTAAGGCAAATGTTTCTAAAGCTAATTCTTGAACCGTAAGTCCTAGACGCTCGATCTTGGCGGCATTCGTCTCAGCGCCACGCAATTAGTATAGGAGCACTGTGTTTGACTTCTCTGGATGTTTCCCAGGCGAGTTATTGACAAGTAAATCCTAGACGCTCGATCTTGGTTATTTTCGCTTTCGCGGCTGGCAGTAAAAGAACCATGTTTCTGTGAATAACTCCTGAACCGTAAGTCCTAGACGCTCGCTCTTGGCTGCATTCGATTCAGCTCGTGGCAGCCAGTCTAAAAAAACACTATCTTGGACTTCTCTGCATGTTTCCCAGGCGAGAAATTGGCAGCATGTTCAGAACCATGTTTCTGTGAATAACTCCTGAACCGTAAGTCCTAGACGCTCGCTCTTGGCTGCATTCGATTCAGCTCGTGGCAGCCAGTCTAAAAAACACTATCTCGGACTTCTCTGCATGTTTCCCAGGCGAGCAATTGGCAGCATGTTCAGAACCATATTTCTGTGAATAACTCCTGAACCGTAAGTCCTAGACGCTCGCTCTTGGCTGCATTCGATTCAGCTCGTGGCAGCCAGTCTAAAAAACACTATCTTGGACTTCTCTGCATGTTTCCCAGGCGAGAAATTGGCAGCATGTTCAGAACCATGTTTCTGTGAATAACTCCTGAACCGTAAGTCCTAGACGCTCGATCTTGGCGGCATTCGTCTCAGCGCCTGGCAATTAGTATAGGAGCACTGTGTTTGACTTCTCTGGATGTTTCCCAGGCGAGTTATTGACAAGTAAATCCTAGACGCTCGATCTTGGTTATTTTCGCTTTCGCGGCTGGCAGTAAAAGAACCATGTTTCTGTGAATAACTCCTGAACCGTAAGTCCTAGACGCTCGCTCTTGGCTGCATTCGATTCAGCTCGTGGCAGCCAGTCTAAAAAACACTATCTTGGACTTCTCTGCATGTTTCCCAGGCGAGCAATTGGCAGCATGTTCAGAACCATGTTTCTGTGAATAACTCCTGAACCGTAAGTCCTAGACGCTCGCTCTTGGCTGCATTCGATTCAGCTCGTGGCAGCCAGTCTAAAAAACACTATCTTGGACTTCTCTGCATGTTTCCCAGGCGAGAAATTGGCAGCATGTTCAGAACCATGTTTCTGTGAATAACTCCTGAACCGTAAGTCCTAGACGCTCGCTCTTGGCTGCATTCGATTCAGCTCGTGGCAGCCAGTCTAAAAAACACTATCTTGGACTTCTCTGCATGTTTCCCAGACGAGAAATTGGCAGCATGTTCAGAACCATGTTTCTGTGAATAACTCCTGAACCGTAAGTCCTAGACGCTCGATCTTGGCGGCATTCGTCTCAGCGCCTGGCAATTAGTATAGGAGCACTGTGTTTGACTTCTCTGGATGTTTCCCAGGCGAGTTATTGACAAGTAAATCCTAGACGCTCGATCTTGGTTATTTTCGCTTTCGCGGCTGGCAGTAAAAAAACCATGTTTCTGTGAATAACTCCTGAACCGTAAGTCCTAGACGCTCGCTCTTGGCTGCATTCGATTCAGCTCGTGGCAGCCAGTCTAAAAAACACTATCTTGGACTTCTCTGCATGTTTCCCAGGCGAGAAATTGGCAGCATGTTCAGAACCATGTTTCTGTGAATAACTCCTGAACCGTAAGTCCTAGACGCTCGCTCTTGGCTGCATTCGATTCAGCTCGTGGCAGCCAGTCTAAAAAACACTATCTTGGACTTCTCTGCATGTTTCCCAGACGAGAAATTGGCAGCATGTTCAGAACCATGTTTCTGTGAATAACTCCTGAACCGTAAGTCCTAGACGCTCGATCTTGGCGGCATTCGTCTCAGCGCCTGGCAATTAGTATAGGAGCACTGTGTTTGACTTCTCTGGATGTTTCCCAGGCGAGTTATTGACAAGTAAATCCTAGACGCTCGATCTTGGTTATTTTCGCTTTCGCGGCTGGCAGTAAAAAAAACCATGTTTCTGTGAATAACTCCTGAACCGTAAGTCCTAGACGCTCGCTCTTGGCTGCATTCGATTCAGCTCGTGGCAGCCAGTCTAAAAAACACTATCTTGGACTTCTCTGCATGTTTCCCAGGCGAGCAATTGGCAGCATGTTCAGAACCATGTTTCTGTGAATAACTCCTGAACCGTAAGTCCTAGACGCTCGCTCTTGGCTGCATTCGATTCAGCTCGTGGCAGCCAGTCTAAAAAACACTATCTTGGACTTCTCTGCATGTTTCCCAGGCGAGCAATTGGCAGCATGTTCAGAACCATGTTTCTGTGAATAACTCCTGAACCGTAAGTCCTAGACGCTCGATCTTGGCGGCATTCGTCTCAGCGCCTGGCAATTAGTATAGGAGCACTGTGTTTGACTTCTCTGGATGTTTCCCAGGCGAGTTATTGACAAGTAAATCCTAGACGCTCGATCTTGGTTATTTTCGCTTTCGCGGCTGGGAGTAAAAAAACCATGTTTCTGTGAATAACTCCTGAACCGTAAGTCCTAGACGCTCGCTCTTGGCTGCATTCGATTCAGCTCGTGGCAGCCAGTCTAAAAAACACTATCTTGGACTTCTCTGCATGTTTCCCAGGCGAGCAATTGGCAGCATGTTCAGAACCATGTTTCTGTGAATAACTCCTGAACCGTAAGTCCTAGACGCTCGCTCTTGGCTGCATTCGATTCAGCTCGTGGCAGCCAGTCTAAAAAACACTATCTTGGACCTCTCTGCATGTTTCCCAGGCGAGAAATTGGCAGCATGTTCAGAACCATGTTTCTGTGAATAACTCCTGAACCGTAAGTCCTAGACGCTCGCTCTTGGCTGCATTCGATTCAGCTCGTGGCAGCCAGTCTAAAAAACACTATCTTGGACTTCTCTGCATGTTTCCCAGGCGAGAAATTGGCAGCATGTTCAGAACCATGTTTCTGTGAATAACTCCTGAACCGTAAGTCCTAGACGCTCGATCTTGGCGGCATTCGTCTCAGCGCCTGGCAATTAGTATAGGAGCACTGTGTTTGACTTCTCTGGATGTTTCCCAGGCGAGTTATTGACAAGTAAATCCTAGACGCTCGATCTTGGTTATTTTCGCTTTCGCGGCTGGCAGTAAAAGAACCATGTTTCTGTGAATAACTCCTGAACCGTAAGTCCTAGACGCTCGCTCTTGGCTGCATTCGATTCAGCTCGTGGCAGCCAGTCTAAAAAACACTATCTTGGACTTCTCTGCATGTTTCCCAGGCGAGCAATTGGCAGCATGTTCAGAACCATGTTTCTGTGAATAACTCCTGAACCGTAAGTCCTAGACGCTCGCTCTTGGCTGCATTCGATTCAGCTCGTGGCAGCCAGTCTAAAAAACACTATCTTGGACTTCTCTGCATGTTTCCCAGGCGAGCAATTGGCAGCATGTTCAGAACCATGTTTCTGTGAATAACTCCTGAACCGTAAGTCCTAGACGCTCGATCTTGGCGGCATTCGTCTCAGCGCCTGGCAATTAGTATAGGAGCACTGTGTTTGACTTCTCTGGATGTTTCCCAGGCGAGTTATTGACAAGTAAATCCTAGACGCTCGATCTTGGTTATTTTCGCTTTCGCGGCTGGCAGTAAAAAAACCATGTTTCTGTGAATAACTCCTGAACCGTAAGTCCTAGACGCTCGCTCTTGGCTGCATTCGATTCAGCTCGTGGCAGCCAGTCTAAAAAACACTATCTTGGACTTCTCTGCATGTTTCCCAGGCGAGCAATTGGCAGCATGTTCAGAACCATGTTTCTGTGAATAACTCCTGAACCGTAAGTCCTAGACGCTCGCTCTTGGCTGCATTCGATTCAGCTCGTGGCAGCCAGTCTAAAAAACACTATCTTGGACTTCTCTGCATGTTTCCCAGGCGAGAAATTGGCAGCATGTTCAGAACCATGTTTCTGTGAATAACTCCTGAACCGTAAGTCCTAGACGCTCGCTCTTGGCTGCATTCGATTCAGCTCGTGGCAGCCAGTCTAAAAAACACTATCTTGGACTTCTCTGCATGTTTCCCAGGCGAGCAATTGGCAGCATGTTCAGAACCATGTTTCTGTGAATAACTCCTGAACCGTAAGTCCTAGACGCTCGCTCTTGGCTGCATTCGATTCAGCTCGTGGCAGCCAGTCTAAAAAACACTATCTTGGACTTCTCTGCATGTTTCCCAGGCGAGCAATTGGCAGCATGTTCAGAACCATGTTTCTGTGAATAACTCCTGAACCGTAAGTCCTAGACGCTCGCTCTTGGCTGCATTCGATTCAGCTCGTGGCAGCCAGTCTAAAAAACACTATCTTGGACTTCTCTGCATGTTCCTAAGGCAAATGTTTCTAAAGCTAATTCTTGAACCGTAAGTCCTAGACGCTCGATCTTGGCGGCATTCGTCTCAGCGCCAGGCAATTAGTATAGGAGCACTGTGTTTGACTTCTCTGGATGTTTCCCAGGCGAGTTATTGACAAGTAAATCCTAGACGCTCGATCTTGGTTATTTTCGCTTTCGCGGCTGGCAGTAAAAGAACCATGTTTCTGTGAATAACTCCTGAACCGTAAGTCCTAGACGCTCGCTCTTGGCTGCATTCGATTCAGCTCGTGGCAGCCAGTCTAAAAAACACTATCTTGGACTTCTCTGCTTGTTTCCCAGGCGAGCAATTGGCAGCATGTTCAGAACCATGTTTCTGTGAATAACTCCTGAACCGTAAGTCCTAGACGCTCGCTCTTGGCTGCATTCGATTCAGCTCGTGGCAGCCAGTCTAAAAAACACTATCTTGGACTTCTCTGCATGTTTCCCAGGCGAGCAATTGGCAGCATGTTCAGAACCATGTTTCTGTGAATAACTCCTGAACCGTAAGTCCTAGACGCTCGCTCTTGGCTGCATTCGATTCAGCTCGTGGCAGCCAGTCTAAAAAACACTATCTTGGACTTCTCTGCATGTTCCTAAGGCAAATGTTTCTAAAGCTAATTCTTGAACCGTAAGTCCTAGACGCTCGATCTTGGCGGCATTCGTCTCAGCGCCAGGCAATTAGTATAGGAGCACTGTGTTTGACTTCTCTGGATGTTTCCCAGGCGAGTTATTGACAAGTAAATCCTAGACGCTCGATCTTGGTTATTTTCGCTTTCGCGGCTGGCAGTAAAAGAACCATGTTTCTGTGAATAACTCCTGAACCGTAAGTCCTAGACGCTCGCTCTTGGCTGCATTCGATTCAGCTCGTGGCAGCCAGTCTAAAAAACACTATCTTGGACTTCTCTGCTTGTTTCCCAGGCGAGCAATTGGCAGCATGTTCAGAACCATGTTTCTGTGAATAACTCCTGAACCGTAAGTCCTAGACGCTCGCTCTTGGCTGCATTCGATTCAGCTCGTGGCAGCCAGTCTAAAAAACACTATCTTGGACTTCTCTGCATGTTTCCCAGGCGAGCAATTGGCAGCATGTTCAGAACCATGTTTCTGTGAATAACTCCTGAACCGTAAGTCCTAGACGCTCGCTCTTGGCTGCATTCGATTCAGCTCGTGGCAGCCAGTCTAAAAAACACTATCTTGGACTTCTCTGCATGTTTCCCAGGCGAGCAATTGGCAGCATGTTCAGAACCATGTTTCTGTGAATAACTCCTGAACCGTAAGTCCTAGACGCTCGCTCTTGGCTGCATTCGATTCAGCTCGTGGCAGCCAGTCTAAAAAACACTATCTTGGACTTCTCTGCATGTTCCTAAGGCAAATGTTTCTAAAGCTAATTCTTGAACCGTAAGTCCTAGACGCTCGATCTTGGCGGCATTCGTCTCAGCGCCACGCAATTAGTATAGGAGCACTGTGTTTGACTTCTCTGGATGTTTCCCAGGCGAGTTATTGACAAGTAAATCCTAGACGCTCGATCTTGGTTATTTTCGCTTTCGCGGCTGGCAGTAAAAGAACCATGTTTCTGTGAATAACTCCTGAACCGTAAGTCCTAGACGCTCGCTCTTGGCTGCATTCGATTCAGCTCGTGGCAGCCAGTCTAAAAAACACTATCTCGGACTTCTCTGCATGTTTCCCAGGCGAGCAATTGGCAGCATGTTCAGAACCATATTTCTGTGAATAACTCCTGAACCGTAAGTCCTAGACGCTCGCTCTTGGCTGCATTCGATTCAGCTCGTGGCAGCCAGTCTAAAAAACACTATCTTGGACTTCTCTGCATGTTTCCCAGGCGAGAAATTGGCAGCATGTTCAGAACCATGTTTCTGTAAATAACTCCTGAACCGTAAGTCCTAGACGCTCGATCTTGGCGGCATTCGTCTCAGCGCCTGGCAATTAGTATAGGAGCACTGTGTTTGACTTCTCTGGATGTTTCCCAGGCGAGTTATTGACAAGTAAATCCTAGACGCTCGATCTTGGTTATTTTCGCTTTCGCGGCTGGCAGTAAAAAAACCATGTTTCTGTGAATAACTCCTGAACCGTAAGTCCTAGACGCTCGCTCTTGGCTGCATTCGATTCAGCTCGTGGCAGCCAGTCTAAAAAACACTATCTTGGACTTCTCTGCATGTTTCCCAGGCGAGCAATTGGCAGCATGTTCAGAACCATGTTTCTGTGAATAACTCCTGAACCGTAAGTCCTAGACGCTCGCTCTTGGCTGCATTCGATTCAGCTCGTGGCAGCCAGTCTAAAAAACACTATCTTGGACTTCTCTGCATGTTTCCCAGGCGAGCAATTGGCAGCATGTTCAGAACCATGTTTCTGTGAATAACTCCTGAACCGTAAGTCCTAGACGCTCGCTCTTGGCTGCATTCGATTCAGCTCGTGGCAGCCAGTCTAAAAAACACTATCTTGGACTTCTCTGCATGTTTCCCAGGCGAGCAATTGGCAGCATGTTCAGAACCATGTTTCTGTGAATAACTCCTGAACCGTAAGTCCTAGACGCTCGCTCTTGGCTGCATTCGATTCAGCTCGTGGCAGCCAGTCTAAAAAACACTATCTTGGACTTCTCTGCATGTTTCCCAGGCGAGAAATTGGCAGCATGTTCAGAACCATGTTTCTGTGAATAACTCCTGAACCGTAAGTCCTAGACGCTCGCTCTTGGCGGCATTCGTCTCAGCGCCTGGCAATTAGTATAGGAGCACTGTGTTTGACTTCTCTGGATGTTTCCCAGGCGAGTTATTGACAAGTAAATCCTAGACGCTCGATCTTGGTTATTTTCGCTTTCGCGGCTGGCAGTAAAAAAACCATGTTTCTGTGAATAACTCCTGAACCGTAAGTCCTAGACGCTCGCTCTTGGCTGCATTCGATTCAGCTCGTGGCAGCCAGTCTAAAAAACACTATCTTGGACTTCTCTGCATGTTTCCCAGGCGAGAAATTGGCAGCATGTTCAGAACCATGTTTCTGTGAATAACTCCTGAACCGTAAGTCCTAGACGCTCGCTCTTGGCTGCATTCGATTCAGCTCGTGGCAGCCAGTCTAAAAAACACTATCTTGGACTTCTCTGCATGTTTCCCAGACGAGAAATTGGCAGCATGTTCAGAACCATGTTTCTGTGAATAACTCCTGAACCGTAAGTCCTAGACGCTCGATCTTGGCGGCATTCGTCTCAGCGCCTGGCAATTAGTATAGGAGCACTGTGTTTGACTTCTCTGGATGTTTCCCAGGCGAGTTATTGACAAGTAAATCCTAGACGCTCGATCTTGGTTATTTTCGCTTTCGCGGCTGGCAGTAAAAAAAACCATGTTTCTGTGAATAACTCCTGAACCGTAAGTCCTAGACGCTCGCTCTTGGCTGCATTCGATTCAGCTCGTGGCAGCCAGTCTAAAAAACACTATCTTGGACTTCTCTGCATGTTTCCCAGGCGAGCAATTGGCAGCATGTTCAGAACCATGTTTCTGTGAATAACTCCTGAACCGTAAGTCCTAGACGCTCGCTCTTGGCTGCATTCGATTCAGCTCGTGGCAGCCAGTCTAAAAAACACTATCTTGGACTTCTCTGCATGTTTCCCAGGCGAGCAATTGGCAGCATGTTCAGAACCATGTTTCTGTGAATAACTCCTGAACCGTAAGTCCTAGACGCTCGATCTTGGCGGCATTCGTCTCAGCGCCTGGCAATTAGTATAGGAGCACTGTGTTTGACTTCTCTGGATGTTTCCCAGGCGAGTTATTGACAAGTAAATCCTAGACGCTCGATCTTGGTTATTTTCGCTTTCGCGGCTGGGAGTAAAAAAACCATGTTTCTGTGAATAACTCCTGAACCGTAAGTCCTAGACGCTCGCTCTTGGCTGCATTCGATTCAGCTCGTGGCAGCCAGTCTAAAAAACACTATCTTGGACTTCTCTGCATGTTTCCCAGGCGAGCAATTGGCAGCATGTTCAGAACCATGTTTCTGTGAATAACTCCTGAACCGTAAGTCCTAGACGCTCGCTCTTGGCTGCATTCGATTCAGCTCGTGGCAGCCAGTCTAAAAAACACTATCTTGGACCTCTCTGCATGTTTCCCAGGCGAGAAATTGGCAGCATGTTCAGAACCATGTTTCTGTGAATAACTCCTGAACCGTAAGTCCTAGACGCTCGCTCTTGGCTGCATTCGATTCAGCTCGTGGCAGCCAGTCTAAAAAACACTATCTTGGACTTCTCTGCATGTTTCCCAGGCGAGAAATTGGCAGCATGTTCAGAACCATGTTTCTGTGAATAACTCCTGAACCGTAAGTCCTAGACGCTCGATCTTGGCGGCATTCGTCTCAGCGCCTGGCAATTAGTATAGGAGCACTGTGTTTGACTTCTCTGGATGTTTCCCAGGCGAGTTATTGACAAGTAAATCCTAGACGCTCGATCTTGGTTATTTTCGCTTTCGCGGCTGGCAGTAAAAGAACCATGTTTCTGTGAATAACTCCTGAACCGTAAGTCCTAGACGCTCGCTCTTGGCTGCATTCGATTCAGCTCGTGGCAGCCAGTCTAAAAAACACTATCTTGGACTTCTCTGCATGTTTCCCAGGCGAGCAATTGGCAGCATGTTCAGAACCATGTTTCTGTGAATAACTCCTGAACCGTAAGTCCTAGACGCTCGCTCTTGGCTGCATTCGATTCAGCTCGTGGCAGCCAGTCTAAAAAACACTATCTTGGACTTCTCTGCATGTTTCCCAGGCGAGCAATTGGCAGCATGTTCAGAACCATGTTTCTGTGAATAACTCCTGAACCGTAAGTCCTAGACGCTCGATCTTGGCGGCATTCGTCTCAGCGCCTGGCAATTAGTATAGGAGCACTGTGTTTGACTTCTCTGGATGTTTCCCAGGCGAGTTATTGACAAGTAAATCCTAGACGCTCGATCTTGGTTATTTTCGCTTTCGCGGCTGGCAGTAAAAAAACCATGTTTCTGTGAATAACTCCTGAACCGTAAGTCCTAGACGCTCGCTCTTGGCTGCATTCGATTCAGCTCGTGGCAGCCAGTCTAAAAAACACTATCTTGGAC
>NW_027462799.1:0-2500 GCF_050947455.1 Rhinoderma darwinii
GGCCTACGCTGCCTGCCGTCACACCCTGGCCCTGGAACTCTGCCCCGGCCTGCCCCTGCTGTTCACCACCGCCTCTGACATTTGTGAACATACCCCACTTTAACTTGATTTTAAATGTTTCACTTTCAGTAGCAGAAATGTCATTCTTTGACATTTGGGCCTATTTATTTTCACTGCTGTTTGGTCACCAAATGGATCTCCTTATGTCGAGGCCTAGTCCTCTCCCCACCGCCCTGGAACTCTGCCCCGGCCTACGCTGCCTGCCGTCACACCCCTGGCCCTGGAACTCTGCCCCGGCCTGCCTCTGCTGCTCACCACCGCCTCTGACATTTTTGAACATACCCCACTTTAACTTGATTTTAAATGGTTCACTTTCAGTATCAGAAATGTCATTCTTTGACATTTGGGCCTTTTTATTTGCACTGCTGCTTGGTCAACAAATGGATCTCCTTAAATTGAGGCCTAGTCCTCTCCCCACCACCCTGGAACTCTGCCCCGGCCTACACTGCCTGCCGTCACACTCTGGCCCTGGAACTCTGTCCCGGCCTGCCCCTGCTGTTCACCACCGCCTCTGACATTTGTGAACATACCCCACTTTAACTTGATTTTAAATGGTTCACTTTCAGTATCAGAAATGTCATTCTTTGACATTCGGGCCTTTTTATTTGCACTGCTGCTTGGTCAACAAATGGATCTCCTTAAATTGAGGCCTAGTCCTCTCCCCACCGCCCTGGAACTCTGCCCCGGCCTACACTGCCTGCCGTCACACTCTGGCCCTGGAACTCTGTCCCGGCCTGCCCCTGCTGTTCACCACCGCCTCTGACATTTGTGAACATACCCCACTTTAACTTGATTTTAAATGGTTCACTTTCAGTATCAGAAATGTCATTCTTTGACATTCGGGCCTTTTTATTTGCACTGCTGCTTGGTCAACAAATGGATCTCCTTAAATTGAGGCCTAGTCCTCTCCCCACCGCCCTGGAACTCTGCCCCGGCCTACGCTGCCTGCCGTCACACACTCTGGCCCTGGAACTCTGCCCCGGCCTGTGCTGCCGTCACACTCTGGCCCTGGAACTCTGCCCCGGCCTGCCTTTGCTGTTCACCACCGACTCTGACATTTTTGAACATACCCCACTTTAACTAGATTTTAAATGGTTCACTTTCAAATGTTTCACTTTCAGTAGCAGAAATGTCATTCTTTGACATTTGGGCCTTTTTATTTTCACTGCTGCTTGGTCACCAAATGGATCTCCTTGGATTGAGGCCTAGTCCTCTCCCCACCGCCCTGGAACTCTGCCCCGGCCTACGCTGCCTGCCGTCACACACTCTGGCCCTGGAACTCTGCCCCGGCCTGTGCTGCCTTCACACTCCAGGCACCTGGAACTCTGCCCCGGCCTGCATCTGCTGCTCATTACCGCCTCTGACATTCTTTGAACATACCCCAATTTAACTTGATTTTAAATGTTTCACTTTCAGTATCAGAAATGCCATTCTTTGACATTTGGGCCTTTTTATTTTCACTGCTGCTTGGTCACCAAATGGATCTCCATATCTCGAGGCCTAGTCCTCTCCCCACCGCCCTGGAACTCTGCCCCGGCCTACGCTGCCTGCCGTCACACCCCTGGCCCTGGAACTCTGCCCCGGCCTGTGCTGCCTTCACACTCCAGGCACCTGGAACTCTGCCCCGGCCTGCATCTGCTGCTCATTACCGCCTCTGACATTCTTTGAACATACCCCACTTTAACGTGATTTTAAATGTGTCACTTTCAGTATCAGAAATGTCATTCTTTGACATTTGGGCCTTTTTATTGTCACTGCTGTTTGGTCACCAAATGGATCTCCTTGGAATGAGGCCTAGTCCTCTCCCCACCGCCCTGGAACTCTGCCCCGGCCTACGCTGCCTGCCATCACACTCCTGGCCCTGGAACTCTGCCCCGGCCTGCCCCTGCTGTTCACCACCGCCTCTGACATTTGTGAACAAACCCCACTTTAACTTGATTTTAAATGTTTCACTTTCAAATGTTTCACTTTCAGTAGCAGAAATGTCATTCTTTGACATTTGGGCCTTTCTATTTTCACTGCTGCTTGGTCACCAAATGGATCTCCATATCTCGAGGCCTAGTCCTCTCCCCACCGCCCTGGAACTCTGCCCCGGCCTACGCTGCCTGCCGTCACACTCCTAGCCCTGGAACTCTGCCCCGGCCTGCCTCTGCTGCTCATCACCGCCTCTGACATTTGTGAACATACCCCACTTTCACTTGATTTTAAATGTTTCACTTTCAGTAGCACAAATGCCATTCTTTGACATTTGGGCCTTTGTATTTTCACTGCTGTTTGTTCACGAAAGGATCCCCTTATCTTGTGGCCTAGTCCTCTCCACGCCGCCTTGGAACTTTGCCCCGGCCTATGCTGCCTGCCGTCACACTCTGGCCCTGGAACTCTGGCCGGGCATGGGGATGCAAGTTGCTCCCGCTGCCCCCCCACCGGGACCTACCTGCAA
>NW_027462799.1:15000-28215 GCF_050947455.1 Rhinoderma darwinii
GACACCGGCCGTAGGTGGCCGGGGGCGAAACAGACCCGGACGGTGTGGGAGGAAGACGCGCTCGCCGTAACCGACAGGGCTCCAAAGCACTGCCGAGCGAGTGGTCCCTCCGCCGCCGGGTCGCGGGGAGCCAGATCGATCTGAGGAGTCTTGGACAAATTCCAAAGACTCAAACGGCGCGGGAGCACGTGCTCCTCTCACAGCTTAACGACAGGTGGCAGAGGCCGACGGGGACTTCCAGGAGGCCGGCATGATGTGCCACTACATACCGGTCACACCATGGAAGTCCTTCTCGGGTTGGACCAGGTGTAGCTCCCGCTAGAACGTGCAGCACGTCCTCCTTCACGGTACTCGGCTGGAGTCACCAAGCTGGCCGAGCTCCTGCAACTGCTGGTCGGCCTGGGACTCCAGAAAGAATGCGCCAAAGTTATTTCGTGGAAGTTCAGGTGCAGCGGACCGACCAGCGAACGAGGCCGACCGGGACTTCCAGGAGACACCATGAGAGGGCCGGTGCCTATCGCTCACACCCTGGAAGTCACTCTCGGCCACGAACGGTTAGGACTTCCCGTTAGGAAGAACCGTAGGGACTTGGAACACGAAACCAAAATGCCCTCTCACAGGATTTCAGGTGAAGGAGATATTCGCACCCCTAAAAGTGTCACCACCTCAAATACACCGGGGTAAGGTGCCAAAGTGCCCGGGCTCCTGGAACTGCTGCCCGGCTGAAGCCCAAAATAAAAACCTCATAGGGTTTTTCCTCCAAAACGTCAATGAAGACCGATCTGCGAGCGAGGCCGACGGGGACTTCCAGGAGGCCGGCATGACGTGCCACTACATACCGGTCACACCATGGAAGTCCTTCTCGGGTTGGAACAGGTGCAGCTCCCGCTAGAACGTGCAGCACGTCCTCCTTCAAGGTACTCGGGTTGGAGTCGCCAAGCTGGCCGAGCTCCTGCAACTGCTGGTCGGCCTGGGACTTCAGAAAGAATGCACCACAGTTCTTTCATGGAAAGTCAGGTGCAGCGGACCGACCAGCGAACGAGGCCGACGGGGACTTCCAGGAGGCCGGCATGACGTGCCACTACATACCGGTCACACCATGGAAGCCCTTCTCGGGTTGAACCAGGTATAGCTCCCGCTAGAACGTGCAGCACATCCTCCTTCACAGTACTCGGTTGAACTCACCACCGTGGCCGAGCTCCTGCAACTGCTGGTCGGCCTGGGACTCCAGAAAGAATGTACCAAAGTTCTTTCGTGAAAGTTCAGGTGCAGCGGACCGACCAACGAGCAAGGCCGATGGGGACTTCCAGGAGGCCGGCATGACGTGCCACTACATACCGGTCACTCCCTGGAAGTCCTTCTCGGCCACAAACGGTTAGGACTTCCCGCTAGGAAGAACCGTTAGGACTTGGAACGCGGAGCAGAAATGCCCTCTCACAGGATTTCAGGTGAAGGAGATATTCACACCCCTAAAAGTGTCACCACCTCAAATACACCGGGGTAAGGTGCCAAAGTACCCGGGCTCCTGGAACTGCTGCCCGGCTGAAGCCCAAAATAAAAACCTCATAGGGTTTTTCCTCCAAAACGTCAATGAAGACAGACCTGCGAGCGAAGCCGACGGGGACTTCCAGGAGGCCGGCATGACGTGCCACTACATACCGGTCACACCATGGAAGTCCTTCTCGGGTTGGAACAGGTGCAGCTCCCGCTAGAACGTGCAGCACGTCCTCCTTCAAGGTACTCGGGTTGGAGTCGCCAAGCTGGCCGAGCTCCTGCAACTGCTGGTCGGCCTGGGACTTCAGAAAGAATGCACCAAAGTTCTTTCATGGAAAGTCAGGTGCAGCGGACCGACCAGCGAACGAGGCCGACGGGGACTTCCAGGAGGCCGGCATGACGTGCCACTACATACCGGTCACACCATGGAAGTCCTTCTCGGGTTGAACCAGGTACAGCTCCCGCTAGAACGTGTAGCACGTCCTCCTTCACAGTACTCGGTTGGACTCAACACCGTGGCCGAGCTCCTGCAACTGCTGGTCGGCCTGGGACTTCAGAAAGAATGCACCACAGTTCTTTCATGGAAAGTCAGGTGCAGCGGACCGACCAGCGAACGAGGCCGACGGGGACTTCCAGGAGGCCGGCATGACGTGCCACTACATACCGGTCACACCATGGAAGTCCTTCTCGGGTTGAACCAGGTATAGCTCCCGCTAGAACGTGCAGCACGTCCTCCTTCACAGTACTCGGTTGAACTCACCACCGTGGCCGAGCTCCTGCAACTGCTGGTCGGCCTGGGACTCCAGAAAGAATGTACCAAAGTTCTTTCGTGGAAGTTCAGGTGCAGCGGACCGACCAGGGAGCAAGGCCGATGGGGACTTCCAGGAGGCCGGCATGACGTGCCACTACATACCGGTCACTCCCTGGAAGTCCTTCTCGGCCACGAACGGTTAGGACTTCCCGCTAGGAAGAACCGTTAGGACTTGGAACGCGGAGCAGAAATGCCCTCTCACAGGATTTCAGGTGAAGGAGATATTCACACCCCTAAAAGTGTCACCACCTCAAATACACCGGGGTAAGGTGCCAAAGTACCCGGGCTCCTGGAACTGCTGCCCGGCTGAAGCCCAAAATAAAAACCTCATAGGGTTTTTCCTCCAAAACGTCAATGAAGACAGACCTGCGAGCGAGGCCGACGGGGACTTCCAGGAGGCCGGCATGACGTGCCACTACATACCGGTCACACCATGGAAGTCCTTCTCGGGTTGAACCAGGTACAGCTCCCGCTAGAACGTGTAGCACGTCCTCCTTCACAGTACTCGGTTGGACTCAACACCGTGGCCGAGCTCCTGCAACTGCTGGTCGGCCTGGGACTTCAGAAAGAATGCACCACAGTTCTTTCATGGAAAGTCAGGTGCAGCGGACCGACCAGCGAACGAGGCCGACGGGGACTTCCAGGAGGCCGGCATGACGTGCCACTACATACCGGTCACACCATGGAAGTCCTTCTCGGGTTGAACCAGGTATAGCTCCCGCTAGAACGTGCAGCACGTCCTCCTTCACAGTACTCGGTTGAACTCACCACCGTGGCCGAGCTCCTGCAACTGCTGGTCGGCCTGGGACTCCAGAAAGAATGTACCAAAGTTCTTTCGTGGAAGTTCAGGTGCAGCGGACCGACCAGGGAGCAAGGCCGATGGGGACTTCCAGGAGGCCGGCATGACGTGCCACTACATACCGGTCACTCCCTGGAAGTCCTTCTCGGCCACGAACGGTTAGGACTTCCCGCTAGGAAGAACCGTTAGGACTTGGAACGCGGAGCAGAAATGCCCTCTCACAGGATTTCAGGTGAAGGAGATATTCACACCCCTAAAAGTGTCACCACCTCAAATACACCGGGGTAAGGTGCCAAAGTACCCGGGCTCCTGGAACTGCTGCCCGGCTGAAGCCCAAAATAAAAACCTCATAGGGTTTTTCCTCCAAAACGTCAATGAAGACAGACCTGCGAGCGAGGCCGACGGGGACTTCCAGGAGGCCGGCATGACGTGCCACTACATACCGGTCACACCATGGAAGTCCTTCTCGGGTTGAACCAGGTACAGCTCCCGCTAGAACGTGTAGCACGTCCTCCTTCACAGTACTCGGTTGGACTCAACACCGTGGCCGAGCTCCTGCAACTGCTGGTCGGCCTGGGACTTCAGAAAGAATGCACCACAGTTCTTTCATGGAAAGTCAGGTGCAGCGGACCGACCAGCGAACGAGGCCGACGGGGACTTCCAGGAGGCCGGCATGACGTGCCACTACATACCGGTCACACCATGGAAGTCCTTCTCGGGTTGAACCAGGTACAGCTCCCGCTAGAACGTGTAGCACGTCCTCCTTCACAGTACTCGGTTGGACTCAACACCGTGGCCGAGCTCCTGCAACTGCTGGTCGGCCTGGGACTTCAGAAAGAATGCACCACAGTTCTTTCATGGAAAGTCAGGTGCAGCGGACCGACCAGCGAACGAGGCCGACGGGGACTTCCAGGAGGCCGGCATGACGTGCCACTACATACCGGTCACACCATGGAAGTCCTTCTCGGGTTGAACCAGGTATAGCTCCCGCTAGAACGTGCAGCACGTCCTCCTTCACAGTACTCGGTTGAACTCACCACCGTGGCCGAGCTCCTGCAACTGCTGGTCGGCCTGGGACTCCAGAAAGAATGTACCAAAGTTCTTTCGTGGAAGTTCAGGTGCAGCGGACCGACCAGGGAGCAAGGCCGATGGGGACTTCCAGGAGGCCGGCATGACGTGCCACTACATACCGGTCACTCCCTGGAAGTCCTTCTCGGCCACGAACGGTTAGGACTTCCCGCTAGGAAGAACCGTTAGGACTTGGAACGCGGAGCAGAAATGCCCTCTCACAGGATTTCAGGTGAAGGAGATATTCACACCCCTAAAAGTGTCACCACCTCAAATACACCGGGGTAAGGTGCCAAAGTACCCGGGCTCCTGGAACTGCTGCCCGGCTGAAGCCCAAAATAAAAACCTCATAGGGTTTTTCCTCCAAAACGTCAATGAAGACAGACCTGCGAGCGAGGCCGACGGGGACTTCCAGGAGGCCGGCATGACGTGCCACTACATACCGGTCACACCATGGAAGTCATTCTCGGGTTGAACCAGGTACAGCTCCCGCTAGAACGTGTAGCACGTCCTCCTTCACAGTACTCGGTTGGACTCACCACCGTGGCCGAGCTCCTGCAACTGCTGGTCGGCCTGGGACTTCAGAAAGAATGCACCACAGTTCTTTCATGGAAAGTCAGGTGCAGCGGACCGACCAGCGAACGAGGCCGACGGGGACTTCCAGGAGGCCGGCATGACGTGCCACTACATACCGGTGACACCATGGAAGTCCTTCTCGGTTTGAACCAGGTGCAGCTCCTGCTAGAACGTGCAGCACGTCCTCCTTCAAGGTGTTCGGTTGGAGCCGCCAAGGTGGCCGAGCTCCTGCAACTGCTGGTCGGCCTGGGACTCCAGAAAGAATGCATCAAAGTTATTTCGTGGAAGTTCAGGTGCAGCGGACCGACCAGCGAGCGAGGACGACGGGGACTTCCAGGAGGCCGGCATGACGTGCCACTACATACCGGTCACACCATGGAAGTCCTTCTCGGGTTGGACCAGGTGCAGCTCCCGCAAGAACGTGCAGCACGTCCTCCTTCACGGTACTCGGTTGGAGTCACAGAGCTGGCCGAGCTCCTGCAACTGCTGGTCGGCCTGGGACTCCAGAAAGAATGCACCAAACTTCTTTCATGGAAGTTAAGGTGCAGCGGACCGACCAGCGAACGAGGCCGACGGGGACTTCCAGGAGGCACCGTGAGAGGGCAGGCCGGTACCTATTGCTCAAACCCTGGAAGTCACTCTCGGCCAGGAACGGTTAGGACTTCCCGCTAGGAAGAACCGTTGGGACTTGGAACTCAAAACCTAGATGCCCTCTCACAGGATTTCAGGTGAAGGAGATATTCACACCCCTAAAAGTGTCACCACCTCAAATACACCGGGGTAAGGTGCCAAAGTACCCGGGCTCATGGAACTGCTGCCCGGCTGAGGCCCAAAATAAAAACCTCATAGGGTTTTTTCTCCAAAACGTCAATGAAGACAGACCTGCGAGCGAGGCCGACGGGGACTTCCAGGAGGACGGCAGGAGGTGCCACTACCTACCGGTCACACCATGGAAGTCCTTCTCGGCTTGGAACGGGAGCAGCTCCCGTTTGTACTTCCTCGTTCACGGCTTTCGGTAGGAGTTGCCGAGGTGGCCGAGCTCCTGCAACTGCAGGTCGGCTTGGGACTTCATAAAATACCATAAAAAAAAAAAGTGTTTTTTTATTATGAAGGTAAAACTCACAGCGGGACCGAGCCGTGAGCCAGGCCGACGGGGACTTCCAGGAGGACGGCAGGAGGTGCCACTACCTACCGGTCACACCATGGAAGTCCTTCTCGGCTTGGAACGGGAGCAGCTCCCGTTTGTACTTCCTCGTTCACGGCTTTCGGTAGGAGTTGCCGAGGTGGCCTTGCTCGTGCAACTGCAGGTGGGCTTGGGGCTTCAGGAAATAACATAAAAAAAAAAAATATTTTTTTATTAAGAAGGTAAAAAAACACCGGACCCGACCAGCGAGCGAGGCCGACGGGGACATCCAGGGCAGCGGCGTGAGAGGGCGGCTTGGTGCCGCTATCGCCGTGGAAGCAGCATTCGGCCTAAGCCGGGAACGCCTCCCGCCCTCCTCTCGTCCTGGAAGTGTTGGACTTGGGAGGCGGAGCAAGTTCTCCCTCTCACAGTATTTCAGGCGTAGGAGATGTTCACACCCCTAAAAGTGTCACCTCGCCAATTACACCGGTGGGAGGTGCCAAAATGCCCGGCCTCCTGGAACTGCTGCTTGGCTGAAGGCCAAAATAAAAACCTCATAGGGTTTTTCCTCCAAAACGTGAATGAAGACAGACACGCGAGCCAGGCCGAGGGGGAGTTCCAGGAGGTCGGCATGAGGTGGCCGCACCTACCGCTTGAGCCCTGGAAGTCCGTCGCGGACCGGAAGTGCATGTCGGGCGGGTGAACTACGGGACTCGCCGCGGGCGCTGTGGAGCTCCCACAAGGAAGCTGCCGGCATCCACAAGCTCCCACGGGGCCCCTCTATCCCCCCACGGGTGCAGAAGGCAGGCACACCGCCGCTAATAGGCGGAGCTGGCTCCCGGCCGCTGTCATGCATCACTCGCGGACCGGAAGTGCTTGTCAGCCGGGTGGACACGGCGGGACTCGCCGCGGGTGCTGTGGAGCTCGTACAGGGCTGCCCCCGGGCTGGCACAGCTTCCACAAGGCTCCTCTATCCCCCCACGGGTGCAATAGGCAGGCACACGCCGCACACGCCGCTCGTACACGGAGATGGCTCCCGGCCGCTTTCGGTAGGAGTCACCGAGGTGGCCTTGCTCGTGCAAATGCAGGGGGGCTTGGGGCTTCGGAAAATACCATAAAAAAAAAAAGTTTTTTTATTAAGAAGGTAAAAAAAAAAACAGCGGGACCGACCCGCGAGCTAGGCCGACGGGGACTTCCAGGAGGTCGGCATGAGGTGGAGGCTCCTACCGCTCTTGCCCTGGAAGTCCGCAGAGGACCGCGGGCGCTGTGGAGCTCCCACAAGGAAGCTGCTGGCATCCAGCAGCTCCCACGGGGCCCCTCTATCCCCCCACGGGTGCAGAAGGCAGGCACACCGCCGCTGATAGGCGGAGCTGGCTCCCGGCCGCTGTCATGCATCACTCGCGGACCGGAAGTGCTTTGCAGCCGGGTGGACACGACGGGACTCGCCGCGGGCGCTGTGGAGCTCCCACAAGGAAGCTGCCGGCATCCACAAGCTCCCACGGGGCCCCTCTATCCCCCCACGGGTGCAGAAGGCAGGCACACGCCGCTGATAGGCGGAGCTGGCTCCCGGCCGCTGTCATGCATCACTCGCGGACCGGAAGTGCTTGTCAGCCGGGTGGACACGGCGGGACTCGCCGCGGGTGCTGTGGAGCTCGTACAGGGCTGCCCCCGGGCTGGCACAGCTTCCACAAGGCTCCTCTATCCCCCCACGGGTGCAATAGGCAGGCACACGCCGCACACGCCGCTCGTACACGGAGATGACTCCCGGCCGCTTTCGGTAGGAGTCACCGAGGTGTCCTTGCTCGTGCAACTGCAGGTGGGCTTGAGGCTTCCGAAAGTACCATAAAAAAAAAAAGATTTTTTTATTAAGAAGGTAAAAAAAAAAACAGCGGGACCGACCCGCGAGCTAAGCCGACGGGGACTTCCAGGAGGTCGGCATGAGGTGGCCGCTCATACCGCTCTTGCCCTGGAAGTCCGCCGAGGACCGCGGGCGCTGTGGAGCTCCCACAAGGAAGCTGCCGGCATGCAGCAGCTCCCACGGGGCCCCTCTATCCCCCCACGGGTGCAGAAGGCAGGCACACCGCCGCTGATAGGCGGAGCTGGCTCCCGGCCGCTGTCATGCATCACTCGCGGACCGGAAGTGCTTGGCAGCCGGGTGGACACGGCGGGACTCGCCGCGGGTGCTGTGGAGCTCGTACAGGGCTGCCCCCGGGCTGGCACAGCTTCCCCATGGCTCCTCTATCCCCCCACGGGTGCAATAGGCAGGCACACGCCGCACACGCCGCTCGTACACGGAGATGACTCCCGGCCGCTTTCGGTAGGAGTCACCGAGGTGTCCTTGCTCGTGCAACTGCAGGTGGGCTTGAGGCTTCCGAAAGTACCATAAAAAAAAAAAGATTTTTTTATTAAGAAGGTAAAAAAAAAAACAGCGGGACCGACCCGCGAGCTAAGCCGACGGGGACTTCCAGGAGGTCGGCATGAGGTGGCCGCTCATACCGCTCTTGCCCTGGAAGTCCGCCGAGGACCGCGGGCGCTGTGGAGCTCCCACAAGGAAGCTGCCGGCATGCAGCAGCTCCCACGGGGCCCCTCTATCCCCCCACGGGTGCAGAAGGCAGGCACACCGCCGCTGATAGGCGGAGCTGGCTCCCGGCCGCTGTCATGCATCACTCGCGGACCGGAAGTGCTTGGCAGCCGGGTGGACACGGCGGGACTCGCCGCGGGCGCTGTGGAGCTCGTACAGGGCTGCCCCCGGGCTGGCACAGCTTCCACAAGGCTCCTCTATCCCCCCACGGGTGCAATAGGCAGGCACACGCCGCACACGCCGCTCGTACACGGAGATGGCTCCCGGCCGCTTTCGGTAGGAGTCACCGAGGTGGCCTTGCTCGTGCAAATGCAGGTGGGCTTGAGGCTTCAGAAAATACCATAAAAAAAAAAAGTTTTTTTATTAAGAAGGTAAAAAAACCAGCGGGACCGACCCGCGAGCGAGGCCGACGGGGACTTCCAGGAGGTCGGCATGACTTTGCCGCTCATACCGCTCTTGCCCTGGAAGTCCACAAGGGGCGCTGCGGAGCTCGTACACGGCTGCCCCCGGTCTTGCACAGCTTCCCCATGGCTCCTGTATCCCCCCCCCCCCCCCCCCCACGGGTGCAGGCACACACCGCTCATACACTCTGGAGCTGGCTGACAGCCCAGCTGACATGCCACCTCCTAACCGACCGGAAGTACATGTCAGGCGGCTTGGGACATAGTGGGACCCCCCCCCCCCCCCCCGCTGGCGCTGAGGAGCTCATACACTGTTGCCCCCGGGCATGCACAGCTTGCACACGGCTCCTCTACCCTGGGCTGCAATGGGCAGCACACGCCGCTCATACACTCTGGAGCTGGCTGACAGCAACTGCTGCTGATAATGATGATGACGATAATGTGCAAAGGGTTATCTATCGGCGGACAGTGTCACACTCTGGCCCTGGAACTGTGCCCCGGCCTGCCTCTGCTGCTCATTACCGCCTCTGACATTTTTTGAACATACCCCACTTTCACTTGATTTTAAATGTGTCACTTTCAGTAGCAGAAATGTCATTCTTTGACATTTGGGCCTTTTTATTTTCACTGCTGTTGGGTCACCAAATGGATCTCCTTATCTCGAGGCCTAGTCCTCTCCCCACCGCCCTGGAACTCTGCCCCGGCCTACGCTGCGTGCCGTCACACTCTGGCCCTGGAACTGTGCCCCGGCCTATGCTGCCTGCCGTCACACTCTGGCCCTGGAACTCTGCCCCGGCCTGTGCTGCCGTCACACTCTGGCCCTGGAACTGTGCCCACGGCCTGCCTCTGCTGCTCATTACCGCCTCTGACATTTTTGAACGTACCCCACTTTAACTTGATTTTAAATGTTTCACTTTCAGTATCAAAAATGTCATTCTTTGAAATTTGGGCCTTTTTATTTCCACTGCTGCTTGGTCACCAAATGGATCACCTTATCTCGAGGCCTAGTCCTCTCCCCACCGCCCTGGAACTCTGCCCCGGCCTACGCTGCCTGCCGTCACACTCTGGCCCTGGAACTGTGCCCCGGCCTATGCTGCCTGCCGTCACACTCTGGCCCTGGAGCTCTGCCCCGGCCTGTGCTGCCGTCACACTCTGGCCCTGGAACTATGCCCCGGCCTGCCCCTGCTGTTCACCACCGCCTCTGACATTTTTGAACGTACTCCACTTTCACTTGATTTTAAATGGTTCACTTTCAGTATCAAAAATGTCATTCTTTGACATTTGGGCCTTTTTATTTTCACTGCTGTTTGGTCACCAAATGGATCTCCTTAGATCGAGGCCTAGTCCTCTCCCCACCGCCCTGGAACTCTGCCCCGGCCTACGCTGCCTGCCATCACACCCTGGCCCTGGAACTCTGCCCCGGCCTACGCTGCCTGCCGTCACACCCCTGGCCCTGGAGCTCTGCCCCGGCCTGTGCTGCCTGCCGTCACACTCTGGCCCTGGAACTCTGCCCCGGCCTGCCTCTGCTGCTCACCACCGCCTCTGACATTTTTTGAACAAACCCCACTGTAACTTGATTTTAAATGTTTCATTTTCAGTATTAAAAGTGTCATTCTTTGACATTTGGGCCTTTTTATTTTCACTGCTGCTTGGTCACCAAATGGATCTCCTTATTTTGAGGCCTAGTCCTCTCCCCACCGCCCTGGAACTCTGCCCCGGCCTACGCTGCCTGCCGTCACACCCCTGGCCCTGGAACTCTGCCCCGGCCTGCCTCTGCTGCTCACCACCGCCTCTGAATTAAGTGAACATACCCCACTTTAACTTGATTTTAAATGTTTCACTTTCAAATGTTTCACTTTCAGTAGCAGAAATGTCATTCTTTGACATTTGGGCCTTTTTATTTTCACTGCTGCTTGGTCACCAAATGGATCTCCTTGGATTGAGGCCTAGTCCTCTCCCCACCGCCCTGGAACTCTGCGCAGGCCTACGCTGCCTGCCGTGACACCCCTGGCCCTGGAACTCTGCCCCGGCCTACCTCTGCTGTTCACTACCGCCTCTGACATTTTTGAACATACCCCACTTTAACTTGATTTTAAATGTGTCACTTTCAAATGTTTCACTTTCAGTTGCAGAAATGGCATTCTTTGACATTTGGGCCTTTTCATTTTCACTGCTGCTTGGTCACCAAATGGATCCCCTTGGATTGAGGCCTAGTCCTCTCCCCACCGCCCTGGAACTCTTCCCCGGCCTACGCTGCCTGCCGTGACACCCCTGGCCCTGGAACTCTGCCCCGGCCTACCTCTGCTGTTCACTACCGCCTCTGACATTTTTGAACATACCCCACTTTAACTTGATTTTAAATGTGTCACTTTCAAATGTTTCACTTTCAGTTGCAGAAATGGCATTCTTTGACATTTGGGCCTTTTCATTTTCACTGCTGCTTGGTCACCAAATGGATCCCCTTGGATTGAGGCCTAGTCCTCTCCCCACCGCCCTGGAACTCTTCCCCGGCCTACGCTGCCTGCCGTGACACCCCTGGCCCTGGAACTCTGCCCCGGCCTACCTCTGCTGTTCACTACCGCCTCTGACATTTTTGAACATACCCCACTTTAACTTGATTTTAAATGTGTCACTTTCAAATGTTTCACTTTCAGTAGCAGAAATGTCATTCTTTGACATTTGGGCCTTTTTATTTTCACTGCTGCTTGGTCACCAAATGGATCTCCTTGGATTGAGGCCTAGTCCTCTCCCCACCGCCCTGGAACTCTGCGCAGGCCTACGCTGCCTGCCGTGACACCCCTGGCCCTGGAACTCTGCCCCGGCCTACCTCTGCTGTTCACTACCGCCTCTGACATTTTTGAACATACCCCACTTTAACTTGATTTTAAATGTGTCACTTTCAAATGTTTCACTTTCAGTTGCAGAAATGGCATTCTTTGACATTTGGGCCTTTTCATTTTCACTGCTGCTTGGTCACCAAATGGATCCCCTTGGATTGAGGCCTAGTCCTCTCCCCACCGCCCTGGAACTCTTCCCCGGCCTACGCTGCCTGCCGTGACACCCCTGGCCCTGGAACTCTGCCCCGGCCTACCTCTGCTGTTCACTACCGCCTCTGACATTTTTGAACATACCCCACTTTAACTTGATTTTAAATGGTTCACTTTCAAATGTTTCACTTTCAGTATCAGAAATGTCATTCTTTGACATTTGGGCCTTTTTATTTTCACTGCTGTTTGGTCACCAAATGGATCTCCTTAGATTGAGGCCTAGTCCTCTCCCCACCGCCCTGGAACTCTGCCCCGGCCTACGCTGCCTGCCGTCACACTCCTAGCCCTGGAACTCTGCCCCGGCCTGCCTCTGCTGCTCACCACCGCCTCTGACATTTTTGAACATACCCCACTTTAACTTGATTTTAAATGGTTCACTTTCAAATGTTTCACTTTCAGTAGCAGAAATGTCATTCTTTGACATTTGGGCCTTTTTATTTTCCCACTGCTGCTTGGTCACCAAATGGATCTCCTTGGATTGAGGCCTAGTCCTCTCACCCACCGCCCTGGAACTCTGCCCCGGCCTACGCTGCCTGCCGTCACACCCTGGCCCTGGAACTCTGCCCCGGCCTGCCCTTGCTGTTCACCACCGCCTCTGACATTTTTGAACATACCCCACTTTAACTTGATTTTAAATGGTTCACTTTCAAATGTTTCACTTTCAGTATCAGAAATGTCATTCTTTGACATTTGGGCCTTTTCATTTTCACTGCTGCTTGGTCACCAAATGGATCTCCTTGGATTGAGGCCTAGTCCTCTCCCCACCGCCCTGGAACTCTGCCCCGGCCTACGCTGCCTGCCGTCACACCCCTGGCCCTGGAACTCTGCCCCGGCCTGCCCTTGCTGTTCACCACCGCCTCTGACATTTTTGAACATACCCCACTTTAACTTGATTTTAAATGGTTCACTTTCAAATGTTTCACTTTCAGTATCAGAAATGTCATTCTTTGACATTTGGGCCTTTTTATTTTCACTGCTGTTTGGTCACCAAATGGATCTCCTTAGATTGAGGCCTAGTCCTCTCCCCACCGCCCTGGAACTCTGCCCCGGCCTACGCTGCCTGCCGTCACACTCCTAGCCCTGGAACTCTGCCCCGGCCTGCCTCTGCTGCTCACCACCACCTCTGACATTTTTGAACATACCCCACTTTAACTTGATTTTAAATGGTTCACTTTCAAATGTTTCACTTTCAGTAGCAGAAATGTCATTCTTTGACATTTGGGCCTTTTTATTTTCCCACTGCTGCTTGGTCACCAAATGGATCTCCTTGGATTGAGGCCTAGTCCTCTCACCCACCGCCCTGGAACTCTGCCCC